>NC_132880.1:50946599-51059099 GCF_030463535.1 Salminus brasiliensis | reverse complement strand
TGTCAGCAGTATTTAGCCATGCTGACACACAGTATTTAGCAGCATTAGCTCATCGTTCAGCAGAAAACCCCAGAGAAAGCCCTCGGTTCAGACGGGTCTGTGTTTACTTATGTGTGCGGGACAGAATTCTGCACAGAAGTGCTAGTTTCACAGCTTGGCCTCACCTACGTGTCTCCACAGAGCTAACGAAAGCAAAAGCTGCCCTGAGGCTCTGCTACACGGCAGGACAGTCTACACCCTCACGCTGGAGTACCTGCTCTCTACCCACAACAGACACGAGCAGCTACGCCAGGGGCTACTGTAACCCTATAGCACACGTCATTCACAGGAGAGGAGGGAAAACACACAGGCTGGCCCCTATCATCATCATCATCATCATCACCATCATCATCACCATCATCATTTTCCTAACAGCTCTGAACTCTGAACAAACACTGGATTAAGGTCTGCAGATCGCTCCTCATGCATATGGGCGGACCAGCTGATGGTTGTTTTGTGCAGCAGATGGTGATTAATATGGGATGCCCACGAGGCACTACTTCACGCTTATGGGCCAAAGATGTGTTTCTTGCAATATGACACAAACACCAACACAGAGAAACACACCCGCACACACCTGCTGAACAAATGACTTGCTTAGGCTTTCAGTGGTGTGACTCTGTATGGGCTCTCTGTGTCTCTCGCCCGCTCTCTCTCTCTCTGGTTTAACTGGCTCTCGGGTTTCAGGTGTATTGCACCTTTGTGTTTTCTCTCTGGTAGATGCAGCCCTGGAGGAGAGGGGCTAGTGTAGGGGGCTAACCACAAACCCGTGGGAACACCGGCTTCACCATCTATCTACTTCCAGCTAATGCTATTAGCACATTTGAAGCTAAGCTATTAACACCACTGAAGCTGAAGCACTGCTGATCTGGGTCCGGTGTCTCCTGTCTGTCGAGGGGTGGATCTACATATTAGGCAGTGAGTGAACAGTCAGTTCTTGAAGATGATGAAGGTGATGAAGCAGGAAAAATGGACAAGCGTAAGAATCTGAGACACTTCGACCAGAACCAGACTGTGATGTTCTAGATAATGACTGGGTCAGAACATCTCCAGAACATCACTCTAAAAGTGCTCCAAGGAAATAAATTGTGGTAATAACAGTGGTGCAGTGTTGGACCTATCATTGGGAAATCACAAGTTTGGTCATTGGTGATGCCACAGCCATCAGTGGCCAGGAGCCCCAGAGAGAATATATATGGACAAAAGTATTGGGACACCTGTTCATTCACTGTTTCTTCTA
Organism: Salminus brasiliensis; assembly: GCF_030463535.1. Taxonomy (NCBI): domain Eukaryota; kingdom Metazoa; phylum Chordata; class Actinopteri; order Characiformes; family Bryconidae; genus Salminus; species Salminus brasiliensis. The sequence goes on along the minus strand of NC_132880.1, from coordinate 51,057,820 downwards.
AAACCAAGGGTATTAAAATAGCTGATCCTGCTTCTGTTGGAGTAACTGTCTCTACTATCCAGAGAAGAAGACTTTCTACTAGATTTTGGAGGAGCTGTGAGGGTTGCAACAAGATCGTTCTGACACAGTTCCTCCACTGCTCCACAGCTCCTCAATGCTGGGGGGCTTTATACCCCTCTAGTCCACGTCTGGTATTATTAGGCAGCATGGAGCCAATAGGGTCATGATGTTGATCTGCTCCAGAGAGTCCTATTCTATTGGCAGTACTTCTTCTCTACAGGGACTAGACAAGCTGTTTTGAGCATTTGCACATCTGTGTCAGCAAAGGAGTGCAACTTAAAGCAACTCAATGCATTAATTAGAAGGGGTGTCCACAAACATTTGGAAATATAATGTTCCTATAGTGTCCTAGTGTGCTAGATTTCACCCTCCCAGCACTGGTAGCACCATGTTATATGGGCAGTTTTACATAGTGGAAGGGGGGGGTGTGCTGGAGATGGGAAATTGGAAAGAAAATGCCCCCATAAAACATTGCTTGTCCCAGATATAGACCCTTTAAACATCCTGAGGCCTGAATAAAGAGTCTGCATCTTTGGCAACAGCATTAACATGGAAATATCACAAGTTTTAAGCCGACTCTTTGGTCTGAATAAAGCTCCAGACTCAAATCCAGTTGTAGAAGATCCCAGGAAGGTCTCAGCTGACTTGTTTTATGCATTTTCATGCATTTAAAGGTCTGTCTCTTCCTGTCTCTCTCTCTCTCTCTCTCTCTCTCTCTCTCTCTCCCCTCAACAGGCCCCAGGAGCCTCTACCATCAGGGCAGGTGTTTTTCTCATCTGATTGGAACTAAACTGCTGTGTGTGTGTTTGTGTGTTTGTGTATGTCTGTATGTGTGTATGTGTGTGTGTGTGTGTGTGTGTGTGTGTGTGTGTGTGGGTGTATATGTGCTTGGTTCTGATCTACAAGGATGAGCTGAAAGCCAAAATCAGCACGAGTATGAGTGTGTTTTCCACACTCTGACCACAGCAATTTCAGCACAGGCCTCATAAAGTCAACTGCACACTGGTAAGAGCGTGGACCTCAGTGTTAGGCTGTATTTGTGATATATGTTAAGAAACCAGACGCTTCTGGATGATGATGGATAAATTACATGCACTGTCCTAATAACCCGGGCTTCACTTCCTCTGTTATTATTACAGACAGCTGGAAGAATTGATATTTCTGCCACAACCCCGAAAACTACAGTAATTACCCAACACAGCCTCAAGCACACGGCCTCAGCTCAGGTCAAATCAGCTCCTTCTATCATGTCTTATTCATAATTGTGGGCGTCTCCTTCTGTATGTGCCACCTGAGAAAGAGTACGCTACACCAGTATGTACACCAGTTCTTGAGTAATACTCCTTTACTACTTTACCAATTCTCCTACATGTGAAGCACTCTGGATAAGAGCATTAGATACAAATGCTGTAAATAAAATTAGTTTTGATAGAATAGCAAAAATGTAAGAGAAGACCCTCTGACTGGCTCTGCGTGGTCTTTCTGGTCATGTCTACAGGCCAGGGTCAGTGTGGTTTAGGGTTTTTAAAAGTAGCTGAATTTAAAGTTGGTTCCTTCTTCATTTGGGGGCAGGACTGGAACCCTTAACCCCTTAGCAAGGTTTATCACATACTAAGGGGCATTAATTAGTAACTACAGGGACTTCTGTACAAACTGGGGGACCAAATTCTCTGGTAATAGACGTTTATAAGAACACTGGCTGATTAAAGGGGCAAGTTGAGCCAGTTAAGCATAACAGCCCATATATTTGCCACCCTCGTGTTAAAACTGAGTAGCTTTGACAGAAAAAACTGACTGGATGGATGTTGAATAATGATCAGGACTTCAGTATTGATACTGGAAAAGGAACAGTGCCATTAAAAAGCTCTAACTTAGAGTTCTCTTTGTATTCTTTAAGAAAGTAAGAAAGTGTAGAATAATATAAAACACTCAATTAACACTTCAATTAACCTGAAGTCTTTTAAATCAGGACAAAACTCTTTATGCTTCATAATCAGTTCATCAGCTGCTGTCCAATCAGAGCCCCACACTCCTCCAAACTGTTAAAGCTCAGATGCTGCTGGTTCCTGATCTTACTGTGGGTTCTCCATCAGTCAGTGTTCTACCAGTCAGCTACAACAGAGCTCTGTTAATACCTGACTACAGCTGAACCCCACCAGGAGCTTTAATTACTCACAAATGATCTGATCTGATCAGCTCATTAACATATGAAGAGATTAAGCACCTTGATTAGCACCTTGCATATTTAAGGCGGTAGTAACGTCATGCTCCTACAGATGGCGCTGCGTGAGGATGATGGGGCTATAAATACCAGCAGGCGATGTGACGAGATTCATAGATGGTGCAGTCAAATGCAGTTTTCTTGTTCAGAGTTCTTTCAGAAGTTGGTGGTGAAGAATTCGCGCTGGCTACTAGAAGCAGCTCTCGTCTGGAAGCGAAGCAACTGACTGTAGGGATTTCTGCCACTGCTGGTAGACCTGTATGACCGTAAGCTTCCTTACACCTGCAGATTCAGCAGATGCAGCTTCCTTTACACTGTCGTCTTTGGCCACGTGGCCCAAATGCTCAGAATCACTCATTTTAGCCAATCATTAACTGTATCTGCTTGTGACCCACACATTTTTCACGCATCCAACAAGACCCTCACTGCACTGTACTGCATGCACTATTCTCAAAGTATTCTCAGAGTCCTGTCACACACCCACAGGTAGCTTACACTCACATTCCAGGTTCTAAGCAATACTGTTGACCTTCACTGTTTAAAACTCATCAACAAATGTGGGTCATTGTTTGTTAAGGTACTGTTTGGTTTGGTCATTTTTATCAATAATGTTTAATAGTTCTGATCGGAGGAGGATGGGTCGGGTCCTCCCAAGGTTTCTTCCTCCAGCTCTGAGGGAGGTTCTCTTGCCACTGTCTCCGTTGGCTGCTCACTGGGGGTCTTTGATCCTTCATTACTTCTTATGTTTTGTTGTTGTTGTTTTTTTTGTCTCTGTCTTTTACTAAGTACTAATTATGTAAAGCTGCTTTGTGACGACAACAGTTGTAAAAAGCTACACAAATAAATCTGTCTTGACTTGACTGTTTGTGCTATGACTGCTCATTAATTGAGTTGTTTAAGGCGTTTATGACCTTATTAAGTTTGTTGATTATGGATTTCAATTCTGTGTTGTATGTATACACAAACAAACCGCATCACTTGAGATGCTGTTTCCTCTATTTTGGACAATATCTGAAATTTTTTAAACGTCATTAGGTTCATCTCAGGAATCTCTATTATGTTTGTAGTTTAGGAATGAGGCCCAAACCCTCCTGTTTGTGAGCAAAGGAGTGAAACTTAAAGCCGTGAGCACCTGGCGAGGGCCGCACCACGGCCCGTGAGTGTGAATAGGAAGTCTTGTAGAGCTTTACAATAGAGCGCTTTTCTCTTTCCTCCTTTATCTCTCTCTCTCTCTCTCTCTCTGTTAAAAGCCAAAACATGACTGACGTGTGCGGCGGTGATTCAGCTCCTGTCTATGTGTGTGTGTCACATATCTGAAGTGGGTTTCTTTGTGAAGAACTGGCAGTCAGGACGTCAACGGCAGTTAGGTGGCAACGTTTTTAAGGTTTAGACAAATTGTCGTCTGGGAGGGAGATGAAGAGAGGCTTCAGCTCTGACAGTCTGCTGTGAAATTCCTACCTGTCTGTCACCCTCTCTCTCTCTGCTCATCTGTGAGCTACTGTGAGCTTCTCCTCCCGACTGATTTCGAGGTCAGAGTAGAATTTACAGCGATGTGCTTAAACTGCTTAACTCAGGCCTTAGTGAAGACTGGCTATGCCTAATATCCTGTCGGCCAAAACAGCTCTGACCCATCAAGTTGGTGTCCTGTGGTATCTGGAACTCCAGGATGTTCACAGCAGTGGGACCAAGCCCAGATAAGAGTGAGAACATGTCGAGGTCAAGGCCGAGCCGTAACTACTTTTTAACTACTTCCAGTGTAAACACACCCAGGACTCATTTAGACCAGGTCCAAACCCCATCACTCAGACCACTTCAGGAGAAGCTCTGAGACACATTTGAGCCACGTCATAGCAGTGTAAACACCTCCACCTCTCCAAGATACACTCCACAACAAAACCCCCTCCCAGTACAACCAAAGCCTCTCCCAGTACAACAAAACCCCCTCCCAGTACAACCAAACCCCCTCCCAGTACAATGAAAGCCTCTTCCAGTACAACCAAAACTCCCCCCAGTACCATTAAACCCCATCCCAGTACAACACAAACTCCTCCCAGTACAACCAAAACCCCCTCCCTGTACCATCAAACCCCATCCCAGTAAAACCAAAACCCCACACAGTACAACCAAAACTCCCTCCCAGTACAACAAAACCCCCTTCCAGTACAACCAAAGCCTCTCCCAGTACAACAAAACCCCCTCCCAGTACAACCAAAACCCCCCTCCCAGTACAATTAAACCCCCTTCCAGTACAACCAAACCCCCTCCCAGTACCATCAAACCCAATCCCAGTAAAACCAAAACCCCACACAGTACAACTAAAACCCCCTCCCAGTACAACCAAAGCCTCTCCCAGTACAACAAAACCCCCTCCCAGTACAACCAAACCCCCTCTCAGTACAATTAAACCCCCTTTCAGTACAACTAAAACCCCCTCCCAGTACCATCAAACCCCATCCCAGTAAAACCAAAACCCCACACAGTACAACCAAAACCCCCTTCCAGTACAACTAAAACCCCCTCCCAGTACAACCAAAGCCTCTCCCAGTACAACAAAACCCCCCTCCCAGTACAATTAAACCCCCTTCCAGTACAACCAAACCCCCTCCCAGTACAACCAAAACCCCCCTCCCAGTACAATGAAAGCCCTTTCCAGTACAACCAAAACTCCCCCCCAGTACCATTAAACCCCATCCCAGTACAACACAAACTCCTCCCAGTAAAACCAAAACCCCACACAGTGCAATCAAAGCCCCAGGTAGTATAATCAAACCCCATCCTAGTACAACCAAAACTCCTCCCAGTACAACCAAAACCCCCTTCCAGTAAAACCAAAGCCTCTCCCAGTACAACAAAACCCCCTCCCAGTACAACCAAAACCCCCCTCCCAGTACAACACAAACTCCTCCCAGTACAACCAAAACCCCCTCCCAGTACCATCAAACCCCATCCCAGTAAAACCAAAACCCCACACAGTACAACCAAACCCCATCCCAGTACAATCAAAACTCCTCCCATTATAACTAAAACTCCTCCCAGTACAACCACAAGGGTATTACTTTCATGTTGCTGTTCTGAATTCAAGTTCAAACTAACAAACTGGTTCAAACTAATGAGCTGGTTTTGATCTGCTGGAGTATCGTTAATGTCATAAGTCTGTTCTCTCCATTTTTATAATTTTTTATATTTTGACATGATATGAATGTTGCAGTTCTTCTTCATAAAATAAATCATCTTTTTATACTCACGTCCATCGAAAGTTAACAAGGTATTTTCCTTCTAATGTAAAGCTGTTGATTTGGAGATGCAAGGTTTTTGAGCTACAGCGATAATATATATATATTAAAGGTAGTTGGTCCGTGTCGAGTCCAGAGATTAAATTTGACAGGTCAACACTGAGAGACGATTAAGTACAAATACTATTGATTCTAACATACGTCCAAGGCAACAACCTCTGAAGTCAGGCTTTGCTCTTCTGTAGACGGTGTTATGCTAATATTAGGAAGCTCAGTTTCTATCAAAACCTGTTCAAAAGGAACGCTGCTGTTGCACCCAGTGACAAACAACCGTCTCCCAAACCTGATGTGTTTCACCCTGTGCAGATTTTTATCTTAAATCTCTTGGAATCTGAAGTTGAAGTTGAGGAGTCAAAACACACATTTTGCTATATGAGCTAACACTGAAGTGACATCACTGCCAACCTCAAGCAAATCAAATGAGCAAGCTTTATTCAATAAGCTTAGTTTAGCTTGTGTGGAGAGTATAGCTTTAGCATTGCTCATGTTTCTGAGGCTCCAGTGACATCATATGGAGGAATGTACCCAGGACAAAACATACTGGGTTTGGAATCCTTTTCCTTACCATAACAACAGTTTCCGAAAACCCTGTTCATTCTGTCAGACAGAAATCCAGCTTAGATCCGGAGTTCCTAATATGGGCTGAATGGTGATGGTGACAGTGTTGTATATAAGTTCAGTTGTTTCAGGGGTGTAATTCTACACTGGCTCAAACAATAGAACTCAGGGAACATTAGCATACAAAGCCAAAACCATAAGAGTCACTGATTAGCTGCTGTTTGTCCTCCAGAAATGTGCCTTTAAGACTCCACTGACCAACCTGTCCAACCTAATCTGACCTCAGTATCTCCTCAATTATTGTTCATCTGCATGTTAGAGCGCCCTCTATCACATGACGTCCCCAGACTGGGAGAAAGGGTTTTGAAAGTGGAGAGCTGAGGCCTTATGGGGATTTGAACTGATGACCTCCTCATGCTGGATGAGATGAGCAGCAGTTAGACCGTAGGGCCGGTCTAGAGCTGTGAAATTTCCCTCATTTCTAACCAATTTACCTTCCCTTCTTTCTCAGACTCAGAAATGTACACGGCTTCATGGCTCTAGAGTGGAGTGACTGTCTAACTGCGTCCTGCTTCTCAGGATACTCAGGAAGTCATAAGTTCAAATCCCATCAACACCACAACCCTCCATGATCAGGACTCTCTGAGAACAGGAAGGCCTCGACCCATGTGATGGGGGGTGCTCTAATGGGAATAAAGAGTAAACAGTAAAGAGATTGAGGGGCGGAGCTACAGACCGAAGATCACAGTAGTGAATCAGTTTCAGCTGCAGATCATTTACTGATGTTTCTGAGGATCAGATCAGTCTGGATTGTTGATCAGACGGAGATGCAGAAGTTAGAAATGTGAGTTAGGAGAACTTCACACTGAACTGAGTTGAGTTCACTCAGAAACGCTCTGGAATCAGATACTGAGGTCAGATTAGGTTGGACAGGTTGGTCAGTGGAGTCTTAAAGGCACATTTCTGGAGGACAAACAGCAGCTGATCAGTGACTCTTATGGTTTTGGCTTTGTATGCTAATGTTCCCTGAGTTCTATTGTTTGAGCCAGTGTAGAATTACACCCCTGAAACAACTGAACTTATATACAACACTGTCACCATCACCATTCAGCCCATATTAGGAACTCCGGATCTAAGCTGGATTTCTGTCTGACAGAATGAACAGGGTTTTTGGAAACTGTTGTTATGGTAAGGAAAAGGATTCCAAACCCAGTATGTTTTGTTCAGGGTACATTCTTGTGTACAGTGTCACTGAATCCTCAGAAATATGAATAATGCTGAAGCTAAACTCTCCTGCTGCCAAACAAGCTAAACTAAGCTTATTTAATAAAACTTGCTTATTTGGTTTTATTGATGTTGGCAGTCTAATGACAGTCAGTGTTGGGACACATCAAAATTCATATTTGAAATCCTTTTTGAAAGACTTCAGAATTCCCGGACATTCAGAAACCTTTTTAAAACTCAGTTCAAATTATTTACAGTTTCATTTAAAACACTGTGATGAGTTAGTTTATTAGAGTAGGAAGGTCTGACTTTGCATTTTGTCCAGTGTAGTAGTTTAAATAAAATATGTAATCAAATGAGGAAACGCAAGTTTCTTTTTTTAGCATCTTTCTGAAACTTCAAAAGCCATTCAAAGTGCTTTATTAATGAGATAATACAAAATTAACAAGCTGTGGATGGGTGAGTTAATTGGCAGAACTAAACTGGGAGAAAAGGGAAAAAATTGACAAACAGATTAAAAAACATTTCATTATCTCTCACAGTTTGGGAGCCTGGGAATGATGTTAAGCAGTAATGTTAATGACAGCTGCTTTCCTGTGGGTTCAAACATAATTCTGTTGCTCTTCCTCACTTAGGGGGCTGGAAATGAGAACTCGAGAACTTGTTATTCAAATCATCAAATTAAATCATTTTAAAATCAAATCAAATTCATAATTGAAATCAATTTATTAGTGTAGCTTTTTATAACTGCCATTGTCACAAAGCAGCTTTACACAATCAGTAATCAGTAAAAAGACAAGAAATCAACAACATAAAAAGACATAAAAAACCTAAGACCCACAGCCAGCAGCCAAAGACCACCATCCAAGAGAACCTCCCTCAGAGCTGGAGGAAGAAACCTTGGGAGGAACCAAGACCCGACCCATCCTTGTCTGATCAAAACTATTTATAAATGACTGATAAAAGTCACCATTAATCATAATATCATGATTTTGATATAGTATAACTAATATAATCATAGTAGTGATGGTCAGAGTAATGCGAGTACTGATGGGTAATGGTGGTAATAATATTAATAGTGGCAGACAGTTTAGAGTCCATGTAGATTATCACATAGTCCAAGCTTCATCAACTTTATCAAGGGTGGTGTTCCCTTCTTCTGCTCGTAGTGAGAGCGCTGGCACCAACTGGAGCTGTTTGTGTCCAGTCAGGAGACAATTACAGTAATCAGGCCGGCTAGAAATAAGGCGTGGACGAGTTCCTCCAGATCTGCTTTAGTCAGAAATCTCTGATCTTGTTGATGTTCTGATGTTGACAGACTGCAGACTGCACCCACTGCTGATACAGATGTCTAAATAGTGCTTGTAAAGAAAGTACTGCCAATAGAATAGGACTCTCTGGAGCAGATAAGCATGATCCTGTTTGCACCATGCTGCCTAATGCCAGGCGTGGGCTGGAGGGGTATAAAGCCCCCAGCATTGAGGAGCTGTGGAGCAGTGGAAGAACTGTGTTCTCTGGAATGATGGTGGTGGTGGAGCTCCATCCAGTACTTTTGGGATGAGTTGGGGATGATGAGGTGGGATGGTGATCATCATCCAACATCCTGATCTGACTAATGTTCTTGTGGGAAAGTGCAATCAAATCCTCACAGCTCCTCCAAAGTCTAGTAGAAAGTCTTCTTCTCTGGACAGTAGAGACAGATACTCCAACAAAAGCAAGATCAGCTCTTTTAATACCCTTGATTTCAGAAGAAACAATGAATGAGCAGGTGTCCCAATACTTTTGTCAGGAGAAATCCACCTAAGATGTTTGAGTCCAAATTAGCATAATGTTGCATAATGCTGCATACAACTTACTACGTGCTACTATTTCCCACAGCACTTTTATTCACTCTGAAAATAGCCTCTCATTGTGCTGGGATCACTCGGATAATGAGGGATCAGACGTATTCTCCGAGTGCTCCTTGCCTTTGCTCGTCCGGAGAAAGAAGAGTACGTGGGAAACGAGCTTGTTAATTCAGCTTCCAGATAGAATCCCGTTGGGCGTTTCGGGGGAGGTGACAAAGGAAGCCGAACACACAATCAGCAGGTCTATTATCTTACTTTGTTACGCAATAATCCCCAGCAGCAAATAAAGGCCCTGCCAGGTCCAATCACAGAGAGGCCGGGGCCACTGAATACGAGAGGGTAGGAGGTAGTGTGCACCTGAAGCTGCAGTGGCGAATACCAGATCATAGGGATAATCACCTGTGGGGTCATCTTACCACATGATCTAAACAGAGGTGATTCAGCAATGATCTACTGCCAGTGAAATGATACACTGGAGCTCATTGGCTCAGTAGTACAATGCCCGTTAATCACTTAGGTGGAGTATCCACCAAGGCAAATAGAAGAGCCAAGAGGTGGATGAGCCAAATGTAAGTTGAGCTTATTGGTTTATATGGTTATTTTCCTTTATTTAAACTGCACTGGATTCTTAAGTATATGCATGCAGAGCAGCCTTTCATTCGCTGTTAGTTTTGGGGGGTTGATGAGCATGAGCACGGCAAAAAAACAAAGAATAAGCCACTGAGAGTTCGAGGTGCTCTAAACGGTCCATTGGACTTAGGCGCTGCCACTGTGATCTGAGGGTCATGCTGCTTTGCCGTCAGCAGCCGGAGTCAGAAAGAGCACAACTGGCCTTGCTCATTCAGGGGTGGGTTGATGGTCAGCACAGCCGTGCTTTTCTCAGAGCGCGCTGGCTACCTAGTTGCAAAAGAGCCGTTGGCCGGCTTCACTGTGATGACCGCTCCGGGCATGTGTACTTCAGCCGATCTGCACCAGGTGCTCTTCCAGCTTCAGGTACGGCTCGGCTCGACCCACCATCCTTTAAGATCCACGGAAGACGAGCGTCCAGACTTTTTACTATCCTGCACCGAAGTGGTGGAACGAACTTCCCCTGGGTGTCCGAACAGCAGAGTCCAACACTCGCTGTCATCAAACCCAGACTGAAGACCCTCCTCTTCTGAGAGGACTTGGGTGAAGAGTAGAGTATTATGGTCTCCATATTGACTTGTGTTTAGTAGAGTCTAAGATTAGAGGATCTGAATTTTAGTCTATTTAAACTAGCTGAGGTTTTTCTTGGGTAAATAGCAAAGCGCTTTTATAAGTCACTCTAGAGAAGAGCTCTGCTAAATGCCTGAAATGTTAAATATTACATGTAAATCTGGTAAATATGGTTGTCTTGGCTTGTCCATAGTCAAAAAGACAGATGATGCAAATTTCAAAGCTTTAAAAAAACTCTAGCTGTGTCTAGAACTGTGCCCTATTCACCATTATATCCCTTCCATCCAGATGAGGTGGGATCCAGATGACTGTATAGAGCACTTATATTATAGGGAACACAATTCAGAGGCTGTGAGCAATGTCAGAGCCCTTGGTATGCGACTGGGCTCATTACTGGTCATCAGATAAACAGTCTGAACATCGTCTTCTTCAGAGCTCTTCGAACCATACAATGCAATGAATTATGGGTATTTCAGGTCATCTAGGATACATTGTGTGTTCACTACTTATTGTGGTGCATTGTGGAAATTCTGCAAACACTAAAAATGGTAGAACCCCAAAGTAGTGCACTATATAGTGAATAGGGCAGAGTTTCTGACCTTGTACCAACAATCAGCAGCCATGGGCTCCTCTGAGCAGCTGCTTATTACTTTGTACTGTGATGCAGGTTGAGCTGCGTTTTAATGTATGAAAAGTGCTATACAAATATTTAAAAAATATATAGGAATATTATTTTTATTAGTGGTTGTACTCAAAAGGGGGGTGTTACTAAGTACTGACCAGTGCCCCCCTCCTAATAAAAATATTACAGAATCTATCATTATATTTATATGATCTATATAAATATATAGATATCATTTAATAATGAATATATGATATATAATGTAATCATCTATAATCTATATTTAAATATTACATTGAGCAAAACTGAACTCTCCACACCGAAGACCAACTATTGGGACGATCATGACAACAGCAGGACCAGCTCTAACCGGATGAAGATGAAGCCTAGCCTGGATTAAGTTTCATCGAGATCTGATTATCTTTGATAGCCGACCGTTTACAGAAGCAGCCTGTCTATAAAAACAGTTTAGACATGTTGCCTAAACAGCTAGCATGCTTGCTCTGTCTGTCCACTGCGGAGACTGGTGACCTTGTACACAGACAGTGCTGCAAAACACAGCAGCACATAATCCTTCATGAATTGCCCATTGGTAATGTACACCTCTCGGATCATTCCTTTCAAAACACTCAATTACCATACATATACATCAGCCAGAACATTAAAACCACCTGCCTAATATTGACTAGATCTCCCTTGTGCCTACACAACAGATCTGACCATTTGAGGCATGACCACCAAGAACATAAATAAGCCATGGGCGTCCAGTTGCTGGTTCTCTAGGTGTCCTTCCTTGGAGCACTTCTGGTAGGTACTGACCACTGCATCCCCAGAGAGAACACCCCACAAGACCTGCTTACTGATGTTCTGGAGATGTTCTGACCCAGTCATTATCTAGAACATCACAGTTTGGTTCTTGTCAAAGTGTCTCAGATTCTTACGCTCGTCCATTTTTCCTGCTTCATCACCTTCATCTTCTTTAAGAACTGACTGTTCTTCACTCACTGACTAATATGTAGATCCACCCCTCGACAGACAGGAGACACTGGACCCAGATCAGCAGTGTTCTTCTTCTACTGCAGCTGGCAGTGGTTTTAATGTTATGGCTGATCGGTGTAGATACTAGTCAATCAGCGACCTCTTTCTCGCCTTTCCTTCCATCTCGCCTCACTGCACACACGGTCCTGAAGTCAATGAAAGCTCAAGTTCTTTATAATGAATATAGTCCCATTTACTAGAGCTGAACAGCTACAGGACACGTCACTGTAAAAGCATGTTTGACTGATAGCCATCCTCTGAATATGGATCGCTCGCCCGGCTTGGGTCGAGTAAAATATGCTCTACAGAAGGTCTTGGGGTTTGGCAAAGGGGGCGTCCAGCTGAGCCGAATCGACTGGCCATGCTGCGGCAAGAAAGAGCTCATAAAAAAGGAAATCGGGGACGACATCCGGGAGGGCTTGGAAGGGTCTGCTTTCAAAGTGTGCATAGGTGGCGGGCAATATTCAGCGACTCTCCCCTGCTTTTCATGGCATGGAGAGGGATTCATTTCAAAGAGCGGTGGTCCGCAGCAGTGCCCCTTGCCAAATGAAACAGGCCGACAGAGCAGGAGGGAGCCCGTCACCCGGGAGACCGCAGATTCGATCGACCCCGCGGTAAGGGGCCGAAAGCAGAGCGGCCGGATTGACCCAGTTTCCTCGCTCCTCACAGACGGCACCTTGTCTTGCCGTTCCTTTTTTCCTTTTTTGCCTTTTCATCTGCAGCCCCAGAACAGGAGCTCGGCCCAGTAGCTTGGCCCAGATGTTTTCCCCATGTTACTTTCTCCATGTAAACCTTTATGGGCTCCAGGAGCAGTCCTGGAGGACCTTCTGTCCACCCACTCCCAGTGCTGCACAGTCAGTAGTAAATGGCTTCGCAGCGCCGCTTTTATTCAGCCTTGATGAGAGAAAGGCCGCAAGTAAACAAGAACGATTGAGACGATAGCTCTGAGGACCACATCCTGTACCACACCGAACATAAAGGAGCCCTTTGTGTCTTTTGTGTGGTGCTCTAGAGCGACTTAAGGGCGTGCCCGGGCCACCCTACCCTTCCCCTTCACAATAGCATCAGGTGGACGTTTGCCTGCCTTTTGGAGGGAAAATAAGGGATGTGATCATCTAGAGATCTTTGAAAAAGCTGACTCTATCAGATGGAAGTTAATGTGCACATATGGACAAGGCAGTTGAGAGTTCTGGTTCTGGTTCTGGTTGGTAATCATTCCTTTATGTGTTTAGGCTTCATTACATTACATTATACAGTATTATAGTATTTTCTTCTCATTTATTGGAAATAAATATAAATATAAATATGGCATGTGCAAAAGTTTAGGCACCCATCTAGTTGCAAAGTCTCGAAGCTTAATTAACTTGTTAGGCCTTAATTGACTCGTCAGGACTGGATAAGTCAGCAAGGGATTGTCAGCTGCACAACATTACTGATTCTTCAGACTGTGCAGTCTGAACCATAGGCCCTCCAACCATAGACTCCTGGCTGAGGATCAGAAAATGACGCCTACTGACAATTTCCAAAATGTCATTACAGAACAGCAGATAAGGGGAACTGTGGAGGTCAGAAGGCTTTCAGATAGAGGCAGAGCTTTATGTGAAAGTGGTGCATCACTGTACTGTTCAGAATTGCTCACACAAACATGATCTGAATAAGTATTTAGGATTAGTATTAGTATAAGTATAGGATTAGTATTAAAGCTAATAAGTTTTGGACCTTACATTACATTTACATTTACTTACATTACAATTACATTTACAAGGCATTTAGCATACAGTCTCTCCAGAGCTAGAGATCTAGATTATACAAACTAGAATTCAGAAGATCCTCTAATCTTAGACTCTACTAAACACAAGTCAATATGGAGACCATAATACTCTTCTCTTCGCCTGAGTCCTCTCAGAAGAGGAGGGTCTTCAGTCTGGGTTTGAGGACAGTGAGTGTTGGACTCTGCTGTTCGGACACCCAGGGGAAGTTTGTTCCACCACTTCGGTGCAGGACAGTAAAAAGTCTGGACGCTCGTCTTCCGTGGATCTTAAAGGATGGTGGGTCGAGCCGAGCCGTACCTGAAGCTGGAAGGGCTCGTGGTGCACATCGACTTTTGACCGATTTTGACTTTTGACATCGCCATCAAGTACGGAGGGGCTGGCTGGTCCAGTCTTGGCTTTGTAGACTATTATCAGGGGTCTGAATCTGATGTGGGCAGCAGCTACAGGAAGCCAGTGAAGAGAGAACGCAAGGGCCTGATGGTGCGCATAGGAAAACCAGCCAGGAGGGAGCTGCAGTGGCCAAGTCTAGAAATGACGAGAGACTGAATGAGCACCTGGGTGGCATATTTGTCTTGATAGCAATGCCTGGTTTTGTCACCACCACCAAGTTTCTCTACAGTGAACCAGAATTTAACACCAAACCCCCTGTAAATGAAAGACTGATTTATCCAGAAACTTTGCAAAGCCATATATTTTCTTTATGTTTGCAATTCATAAAATATGAAGTTTAATAGTTTTACACATTTTTTTTTGATAAAAAAATTATTATTTGGCAGCCCCCAATCATTAAACATAAATACACCATAGATATAACATACGTGAATTTAACCCTGTAAGGTCCAATATTACTCAAAACCCACACTAGACTTCTTCGACTTCATATTCATGGGCCCTAAAACAGAACCCTGAGGGATTCCACAATATATGCTAAACCAAATGGTTATTAAATATTTCACAACAGTTTCTGCAGTAGGATTAAAAGCTGATCAATAAACTCAGGGTTAGAGGGATTAGCATACATGAAAGTTGTTCTGTCTCTGATAAATGTGCCCTTTTAGAGATAAAAGGACTTCAAACTCAAGGATACGATGCTTACGACAGCCACGATTTATTTGGGACACGTTTATGACCGGCATGAAGGACAACAGAGCTTGCCAAGTGACCTCTTTGGCTCATCCCTGTGTCTGTCTGGACACTGTCCAGCATTGCATAACCACTGTCTCTGGTTCCCTGCTAAATCCCATTGTTCTCCTGCATGCAGCCAACATTGAATCCCCGTGAACTGAACAGGCGCGGCGCTTAATACCGTAAACAGGCACGGCTGGACTCTTTCGGTGCGAGCCGCAGAGCAGTATGGGGTTTATGTGGAGCCAAGCATTACGCTCCCACGGGCCGCTGTGTGGATGTGAGTAGGACGTTAATGAACAATGAAACATGGTTTTGGAAAAGCCACAGTTCTCCTCGGAGGGCCAGTTTGGCTTCTTAGCTCTATTGCAGACAAGGTACAGACCAAATCGATTTGGGATGTTTTCGACTGCTTGAATGCACCCTAAGATTCCGGCCCAGAGCTATTGTGGGCATGTGTGTGGTGTAGTGTTACATGCAGACAAGGATGGGAATGTGATTTTGTCAAATAGGGGTATGCTGCTGCATGACGATTAACAGTAATAAGCTCTGTAGTAGAACTCTGTAGTAAGCCCCGGAGCAGACCCCCACTGTTCTCCAGGGTAATGTAGAGCAACACAACAGTTTCAACATCTTCCCTCAAAGCGTCTTGTTCTCGAAGGCATGATTTGAAAAGAAATACAGTATATATATATATATATATATATATATATATATATATATATATATATATATATACAGAAGTAAATGTAAATGTATAAAGCAGCTTTACAACACCATGCTAACTGGCACGGACAACGGCTTATCATTGCTGTCACCAAAAAATACCTGTATCTCCATTTTTGCTGTGTTCCTCCAGCACCTGACGTTAATTTAAATGTCAAACAGATAATAAATTACTCAAATATTGAAAAAATTAATTGGGTTGACTTTAAAACCCAACATTGCACAGACGTCACATATCCACCATTTTCTGCTTCTCACCACCCAAGTCCTCCCAAACACATTTAATTATGTTGAGGGCTGAAGGTGGTGGTAGTACACTAGTTCAACCCAACCTACAACATATAAGGTAACATACAGGGTAACCACTTGGCTACACCCTGGCCTGGGACACCATAGCAGCTACAGCTTAGCAGCCACCTGAAGTACCACAGCAACCACCCAAGCAACCTCAAGAAACACCATAGTACTCACTAAGGAACATCTTTGCAAAAACCTTAAATACCATAGGAACCGCCATAGCAACTACCTGGAGCTACTCATCAATCGACAAGGAACACCTCGGAAACACCATAGCACCAATGTAGCAAGAACAAAACAGTAGCAATCTCCTGAAACACCTCAGAAACAATCTGAAGTACCACAGCAACCACCTAAAGTACATCAGCAACCACCTCAGCAACACCATAGAATTTAATTCTCATTTTAATATCTCAGCAAAAACCTAAAGTGATATAGCGACCACCAAAGAAACCACATAGAGCTCCTCAGCAACCATCAGAAAACATCTTAACAACACCTTAGCACCAACTTAGCATGTAGATAACAAACAATAGCAATCACCTGGAAAACCTCAGAATCCACTTTAAGAACCACAGCAACCACTTAAAGTGCCATAGCAACCACCATAGCAACTACCTGGAAAACCTCAGAATCCACTTTAAGTACCACAGCAACCACTTAAAGTGCCATAGCAACCACCATAGCAACTACCTGGAAAACCTCAGAATCCACTTTATGTACCACAGCAACCACTTAAAGTGACATAGCAACCACCTTAGCAACTACCTGGAAAACCTCAGAATCCACTTTATGTACCAGAGCAACCACTTAAAGTGCCATAGCAACCACCATAGCAACTACCTGGAGCTCCTCAGCAACCATCAAGAAACATCTTAGAAACACTGTAGCACCCACTTATCATGAACAAAACGAACCATAGACATCATCTGGAACACCCCTGCAACCACACAAGTATCACAGAACCTACTCTTCACAGAACCTGCCATGTCAACACCATAGTATTCACTAAGCAACATCTTAGCAAAAACCTAAAATGCCATAGCAACCGCCATAGCAACTACCTTGAGCTCCTCAGCAACCATCAACAAACATCTTAGAAACACTGTAGCACCATATATCATGAACAAAACAGCAGCAACCACCTGGAACACCCCAGAAACCACCTTTGCAACACCATAGTACTCACAAAGCAGCATCTTAGCAAAACGCTAAAGTACCACAACAATCACCTGAAACAGCAGACCTTAGCAACACCGTTTACCCATGATGTTTACCCTAATGACCATGTGGCAACAGCCTAGCAACCACCCTTTCCTAGTTTTATGTCTAACCTGGGAAATTTCCCCTGGAGATTCATTAACCTTTCATTTATTAACGTCTGTTTGAACAGGAAATTCAGTAAACGAACGTCTGTCTGAACCAACATTTAACCAGTCGCAGAAATCCTTCACCGCCCTTCACAGACTAATGTATGTACAGTCATACTGCCTTGCTTTGCATATCTCAGCCATTGTGAGATTCCACAGTATGTGAGGCATGATGTGGTGAACATGGCACTGCTGCTCGCATGAAAAGGAAGGAGAGCAGGAGATCCCTACGCCAAACCAAAACCATGGAAATATGACTGCTCTTCACTCATGCCCAGATGCATTCCACTTTTAAAAACGCTGGATTTGGCCAATCCAAACACATGTTTGAGTCCAGCGGCGCAGTGATGGTCTTCACATATGTGAAACAATCTTTCAGACGGACTGAAGTACGGACGACTTCCAGTCTCTAATTATGAAAGATGGATTTTCCAATGAAGACAGTTAAACACGTGCCTTCCTCAAGCACTTCTAATAGATATTGTATTGTGATCTGTACGGGTTGGACAGCCCTCAGAGCCTCGTTGAGCAGGTGATCGCCTGAGGAACATCTTGGAATGAGACTTCACCAGTTTCCTTCTTCTACTTCCAGGTCAGTGAATGTGGATCCGTGAAGAGCAGTCAGAGGCTCATTCTCATGAACATTCCAAAATAATCACTGTTCATAATTGCTGGTCTTTATCCCAGCAACCCACTTCCTCGAGAACATGTTTTCATCCTTGGTGAGGGTTTGTTTTACCATGCTGTGAGAGTGGACCATGCGCATGACCGAGACTCCGGAAAGTCGATCTGCCTCGTGAAAAAAAAAAAATAAAAAAAAGACTCGTAATCAATATTATGTCTGGAGCTTCCTCACAGTAAAGCCACAAATCACACCACGCTCTCTTCCTGCCTCCTATCAAACTCAACTTCAGGGTCAGGGCAGGAGACAAAACAAGGATCTGAGGGAACGACCTCAGCTGAAAGGTTCTGTATAGCACTAAAAACGGGTTCTTAGACTTCTTAGACAACTCTAACAATAACTGAAGCTTCTCGAAAAGCTTGTCCACACCACGTGCAGAACCATGTAAACATTCAAAACGTTGTGTGAGGTGTCATGGTTCTATTATTATTATTATTATTATGATGATGAGTTCTTAGACAAGGTTCTTTACTGTACCACTACTATTGAGCTTTAAATAGATTATATATAAATATGCAAATTATATTGACCACGATTTCATTTATAAAAGCAATAAAAGGAGAAAACATTCAAGGGGGTGAATACATTTTATACGCACTGTGTGTGTGTGTGTTTGTGTGTGTGTGTGTGTTTGAAAAGACATTTTTACTGCTTCTCTTTTTTACAGAACCATTTAAATGCCTAAAATGGTTAAATTTTTACTCTGTGATGGAAACTTCTGTAGATATTAGTTTTCTGAAGAACATCATTCCATACAGCACTCAGAAGTGTTCCATTATTGTCACGAGAACCCAGTACATTCTAATATATACAACAAATATATACACTAAAGGGGCTCTTATAATGACAGTGCAATTCAAGAAGCCTTTTATGCATCCTTTCATCCTCTAACGTCAGCACTTCTGATCACTAATGCCTTGTTCTTTGAAGGTTCTTTAGTAAAAGTAATGGTTCCTTGTCTGGAGAAAGGGTTCTTCTTGTGTTTGATTGTTGAAAGAATGCAGTTGAGTTAATTATTAACATATATTAATATTTTATATAGTGTAATTTGCATATAGGATTCTCTGATTGTAACGAACCTCTTTAGCCACTTAAAAAAAGGGTTCTCTCAGTATTAAAGCATTGTCTTTGTCATTCCCTTTCCCTTTAGAGTGTATTCTTACAATGGGTTCTTTAAGAGTTCGTCAGTGAAAGCAATGGTCATTTCCCTGCTTTAATGATTTTCCTTTATGATAGAGAATGTTTTCTAGATAATTCTTTAAAAAACGTAATAAATGTGTTCTATACAGAACCAGGGTAGGGTTCCACTAGGGTTCCAAAGTCTAACCTAAAAGAGTTCTATATAGCACTGAAAATGGTTCTTAGACTCGTAATGATAGTAGAATCCATAGAACCCTTTTAACCATTAACGTTACACTAAAGCCGTGGTTCTATGTAAAATCATTGCCTTTACTGTAGAACCTTTCTGGGTTTAAAAGCCTGTGTTAATCTACCGGCTCTCCATGACGGAGAACCTCCTGTATGTGATTTTAAAGAGCTCAGAAAAGGGTTCCACCTAATGAGAACCGGTTCCCAGTCTGTGGTTTTCTCCACTGGACTCTTTGTTCTCTGGCTGCTGAAGTGCTGCCGGGTCTCAGTTGAGAGTCAGGGCTGTCTGCTGTTGCTTGTCTCGGTGGGATGCGCCACGCTCCAGAGAGGGGGCCAGATTTTAACCATGTTCTCCGACACTCCAAACAGGCAGAAGTAGGTCAGCGAGCTCACCACGGAGCGCTGAACTGTGTGGCGAATCCGAAGAGAGAGCAGAGATTTACAGTGGAGTGTGTGTGTGTGTGTGTGTGTGTGTGTGTGTGTGTGTGTGTGTGTGTGTGTAAAACTGATAACCCTGGAGCTATACATGTCGACACTTCCCACTGTCTCCTGGCGCTCTTGGTTTGTAGGGTGTGATGAGTGTGTGTGTGTGTGTGTGTGTGTGTGTGTGTGTGTGTGTTTTTGGACATTATCAGGACAGAAATCAGGGAAGGACCCAGCGAAATGAGGACAGACTAAAAGTGTCTGTTCAGAAGCTACGTTTAACCTTTTAGAGGAAATGAAAGCTGGTTTCTTCTTCTTTACACTTCCTGAAGTTCAGGTTATACTCCAAGTGCAACTACAGTGGCATGCAAAAGTTTGGGCACCCCAACATATTTGAGCTCCCTACACCTGGCGCTATCAGAACCAGAATCAGAAATACTTTATTGATCCCAGGAGGGAACCGTGTAAAAATAAACAACAACATAAATTGAGCTATAAAACTATTTGAAGTATGTACATCTATTTACATTATAAATTATATGAATATAATAAAGTGGAAGTAATTGTGACAATAAATTTGTTATAAAGTTATGGCACATATGAACTATAGTGTCACATACTGAGGGAGGAGTTATAGCCAGAAGATCCTCTAATCTTAGACTCTACTAAACACAAGTCAATATACAGACCATAATACTCTACTCTTCACCAAGTCCTCTCAGAAGAGGAGGGTCTTCAGTCTGGGTTTGAGGACAGTGAGCGTTGGACTCTGCTGTTTGGACACCCAGGGGAAGTTCGTTCCTCCACTTCGGTGCAGGACAGTAAAAAGTCTGGACGCTCGTCTTCCGTGGATCTTAAAGGATGGCGGGTCGAGCCGAGCCGTGCTTGAAGCTGGAAGGGCTCTTGGTGCAGATCGGCTTTTGACCATCGCCATCAAGTACGGAGGGGCTGGCTGGTCCAGTCTTGGCTTTGTAGACCAGAGTCAGGGTCTGAATCTGATGAGGGCAGCAGCTAAAGGAAGCCAGTGAAGACACACCGACATGCCCCCTAAATCAGGATGTAGGGTGCCCGGTTGACAGCTCGCCTAAAGATCTGTAAAATAGGGCCCTACTTGTTTTAACCAAATGCTACGAGTTCACTTTTTACTTTAAGAGCGCAAGACTTTTGGTTAGGCCTAGAACACTTTACTTACATATGTGTGTGTAAGTGAGTAGATGCATCTTCTGGGTCATATTTAAATATTCACATTTATATGATAAATCCTTGAAATAGAAAGAAGCTTTAATAAAACTTTAATAAAATCTGTTTTTATTTCAAATAATTTTGTTCCATTTTTCTGGTCCACTGATCTTACAGAGTTAACACAAAGGCAGCTGCCACTTTCTAATGGTATCAAAAGTAAAAGCCATAAAAGTGCAGTTTTCACAATGTGATATGTATAATACTTCACCTAGGTATAAACCCATGTCCTGACAATGTATAAAAACAAGCACACACGTGTGTGTGTTAAAGCTGAAATGCCCAAAGCTGTGCCATGTTGTCAGCACTGCCCAGCCTGTGTATCAGAAGCTGCTTTACGCGCCCTGTTGTGAAACCCCAAACGGAGCGGTGCTCCCAGCCCAGCGCAACAGCCTGGAAATATCTCCTCCATAAATAAGCCGCAGGAGGTCAGACTGCAACCACATCGCTGTGGGCTTTGTTCTGCGCTCCAGACCAATCTGGAATTCTCCCTTCGCAGGAACGTTCTGGGATTGAGCAGGAGATCCATCACCGTTGCCCAACATATAAAAACAAACACAATTCCCAGAGAAAAGCACGCGAGATATGCATCTGTGTGTGGAGCCAGCGATCACTTCTCCATCCCAGAAGCAGCTCTGAGAGGCGGGTCCAAAACACTGACCACTAACACGTTCCAGTGCCGTCGCCGTAGCAACCAAACCCTGTAGTTGTGAAATTGACTGTATAGGAGAAGGAAATGAGCTTTCATTCTTAAGCTCTTTATATTTCTGCAACGGCTGAAAGCTGAGGAGATCAAACTCCAGAGCTACTGCGACTCCACCACAGCCGTGAAGAAGAACAGCTCTGCTCTGTAAACACTGAGGCTCCTCCCACCGCTCTCTGTTCTCCACCTCATGGGTCCTGATGAAAGACGTCTGCCGTCACTGCAGTGTTTCTACATCAGCACCACATTCGAACACAGAAAGACAGGTCATCCTCCAAAACCGGCACTCTGAGCATGATACTGCCACCACCATGTTTAACAGTTGCCTCACCTTTACTTCTTAAACAGACCTGTGCTTATTGTGGCCACAGATATTAGTCTCATAGTGTCCATGATGAGTGTGTGTGTGTGTGTGTGTGTGTGCACTTCTAACTATACCTGAATCTTCAGTAACTCGCTTGTGTACTACAGACACCCACAGAGAGAGAGAGAGAGAGAGAGAGGGATAAAGCGAGAGTAGGGTGTACATCCCAACTTTAATCTTGAGCCCACTGGTTGTGAAATGGAACTGTCAACACCCAACTAAGCATCATCACTCACACACACACACACACACGCACACACACACACACACACACACACACACACACACTCAAACATGAAGCCACATCAGCATTTCATTATGTCATTATACCTCTAAAGAGAGAAATTAATGAAGCTTATGATTATTATCGCCTCATTATCACCCCACCTCATCATCCCCGACTCCCCAACTCATCCCAAAAGTACTGGATGGAGCTCCACCACCATCATTCCAGAGAACACAGCTCTTCCACTGCTCCACAGCTCCTCAATGCTGTGCGAGTGTATGTGTGTGCATTTGCACTTCTTTGTCCGCTATAGGTGCAGCCTATAAGTAGCTGAATGCATTCAATAGAAGGGGTGTCCACAAACATTTGGACATGCAGTATAAATTAAATATGAATAATTATGCAATTCAGTGTAAATCTCAGAGCAGAACAGCAATAATGACTCCAGGCGTCTAAACGTCCTGATGGGGTTCTGGATATCGCCCCTCAAGCGTAAAAGCTCCTTTGTCTCCTGAAGAGCGACTCAAGGTTCTTAGCAGCCTGGAGATCCATGTGAACATGTGAAAAAGGGCTCCCTCACACAAAACGGCAAAGCTATTGACGATAAGGCGTGTCCAAACAATCCCACAGTCACTCCTAAAGAGCCTGGCGTGATGTATGGGGGAGATGGTGGTGATATATTAAAGCATTGCCAAATGTGCATGTAGTGAAGGTCTTGTAAACATCCATAAACTAAGACCTCCTCGGTGCTCGCCTTCAAATGTCTGGCATTCCTGCAGTAAACTGCCTGGTCACAGGGTCACTGTGGGTCAGGGGGTGGAAAAGACAGAAGGGGTGGGGGGTGGGGGGGTCCTAAAGTGTCCCGTAAATCTGTTTGTTGTTCATTTTGCAAGAGGCTTCGAAAGGGGCCCACAGATTACTGATCACTGGCTCCAGACTAATACACACACACATACACACACTCACACTCACACACACACACACTCACACACACACACACTTTTTTGTGATTGCATTTTCGCTTTCAGGACTCTAGCCAACATCTTCCCTAGTGAAAACAAATGTACATAATTAAATTCT
The DNA here is from genome assembly GCF_030463535.1 of Salminus brasiliensis. Taxonomy (NCBI): domain Eukaryota; kingdom Metazoa; phylum Chordata; class Actinopteri; order Characiformes; family Bryconidae; genus Salminus; species Salminus brasiliensis. Next base: position 51,034,385 of record NC_132880.1, on the reverse strand, counting down.
TAATGAGTATAATGAGTATATATATATATAATATATTATATTTTTGTAGTATACTTTTATACTTACTAAAAAAGGTGAAAGAAAAACATTTCTATTTTATTTTTGTCAAAACTTTAAAACTTTTTAAGTAAACTTTAATCGCAGCTCTGAAGTATATAATCTATAAATATATTACTATGCAAATATATAGACATATTTCAAAGTAATGCAAATTCATCATTTAAACGTTTTATTATTGGTGCAAATTCAGTAAATATTTTAGTATTTAAGTGTTCCAATTCTTAAGTTTGGAAAATGTTTTATGACGCATTGATTAAATATTGTTGTGTATCAGTTTTATCAGTGTTTTAATTGGACAGTATTTTTTGTTGTTACTTTTTTTTATTTTGTTGTTTCATAATGTTAGTTTTTGTCTAAACAAACTTTGTGGTTGTGATTGCATTTTTGCTTTTAGGACTCTAGCCAACATCTTCCCAAGTGAAAACAAACATATATATATATATACTTACATAAAAAAGTGAAAGAAAAACATAATAATAATAACTTAATATTATGTTTTTTATCAAATCTTTACAAGTAAACTCTGATTGCAATTTAAAATATATATATATATATAATATAGTATATTTACAAAAACTATAATACAATGAAGTATTTTTTAAGTACAAATGTAGGTTAATATGATTTAATATGTCTTAGACGTGTTTTTTTAATATACTTTTTATATTAAATGGTATTAAAAACAGCTGCTACAGTAATTCTCTTGCAATATCAAATAAAAATATGTAAGTTCATACACACTTATTACACAGTGTAGTACAGTATATCCTACAGTATTTGTTATGCACTATAAAAAGTCCCTAGGTAAGTGTTAGTTAAGTAAGACAGGAACAGGAAGTATATTTGTGTAAATACCTTGTATGTCAGGGTTGGATCTCTTCCTAAAAACCAACATGGTAGGTAAAGTGGCTACGCTGACCGGTCCTCAAACAGACTCTGCTCTACTGTCCAGTTCTCACAACCCCTCTGACCAATCACCAATCAGTACCCAGATTGTCCTCACCTAAGCACTGACCCTCTTCACCTGTACACCTGTGTATGTCAGCCTGTCTGTGTGGGTCTCTCAGTGTAAGGTGTTGGTGAGTGGGTCTTTGGCCTCATTGTGGTTCTGACCCGCTTGGTTTTGGACTCTTCCTGTTGTTGTTTTTTTGCACGTTTCTTGTTTTGAATCTCCAGGTTCTCCTGGCTCTGTTTTTTTGGATTGCCGGTTTTCAAAATGAACCGTTGTGTTTATTTTTACATCCGTCTGACCTCTCACACAGTGTCACAGATAAAGATGTGTGTTTATCTTATTCTTATCTGTCGGTTTAGTTTCTGCACCCTGTCAGATCTCTCACTGTGGAGCTTCTGAATTTTTATTTTAGGTCTAAAAGAGAGAAACATCACCAACAGGCTTCAGTTCTTATCCTGACAAATGCTGATCATGTTGGTTTAAAATGAAAATATAATAATAATAATAATAATAATAATATAAGTGTTTATCACACATTGTGTCAGCCCCTCTGTATCACGCCCTCCCCCGGGGCGATTCCAAGCCGCTGCCCACAGGCCCAAATAAGGACTTCCACCTCGTTTTCGTACATGTGTTTGGTTCACTTGTATCGGTTCATGATTCATGTCTGTTTGGTTCATGTGTTTCACCTGGGACTGGGGGTACTTCAGGTACTTCAGCTCTCTGATAATTCAAATGCAATAACATTTCTGCAATAACAGAACAAAAAGGATCATAAAGTAAACAATATCAAGACTAACTATATAAATAAAAAAGCTCAAGATAAATATTTAAAATAAGATAAGAGTTTTTAGTTGTTTTCTGAATGAAGAGAGGGGCGCTTTAGTAAACACACTCATATACACTAATTATATATTGTTTAATAATTATTATTCATTATTAGTCATTATTTACCTAAATCACAGATTCCTGGAGTTCCGGGAGAACTCCCTGCCCGGCCCCACCCATCTTTAGTTAGTAAAACATTACGTGAATGTTCTAAATGTTGTGACTTTTTATTCCTAGAACATTTAATCTGCTAAGTTTTCTGGATGTTCCTAAAATGTTATTATTGAACTTTATTTATTTTATGTTTATTAATTATTTTTCTCATTTGGGCTTTTCACATTTGGTAGACATCTTTCACAGTAATGAACATTTCTCATTAAAAGGTTTTATTATCGATATAAATTCAGTAAATATTCTGTTCTATGTTTACATAAATAGAAATTGTTTTTATGACACATTGATTAAATCTGATTGATCAGTGTGATTGTGTATCAGTTTAATCCGTGTTTTATTGTCTGTATTTGATTTCTTGTATTTTTATGGGAAATTTACTTCAGATGTTTCCATCATGTTCGTTTTTGTCTAACTGTTTTGTCATGTGTCGTTTTGTCTAAAAGACTAAGCATCCTGAAACCTTCTCAAATCATTGGTGAGGGTTCCTGTAGGGTTCTTTGACAGCTGGGACACGCCCACTACAACTGCGGTACAGTGTGCGGGACTTCCTTTAGAAGCAGTTACAGTCTGCACTGACTCTGCCAATAAACAACTGAGGCCAGGCCCACTTTACACCAGTTCAGCCCTGATTCACCCTCAAGCTCAGATTGTGCTGACTGGCACTAGTCTGAGGACTTTGTGCCAGTCAGAGTTGAAGGTTTATGCTAGGCTCTAATATCTCTACCTAAACTGTCCTCCGGTCAAAGTGGAGGTATGGAGCATTTACCAGTTTGGAAAACCAGGGTCAGGCATGCTACCAGGGCCCAACAGTGGCAGCTCAGCAGTTGTGGGTATTGAATCACAACCCTGTGATCAACGACCTAACCACCAAGCCCCCACTGTTCCTAAGGGTTACAAATGGTTATTTAAGTGATGTCATGAGCAAAGCACTAAGATTCAGTTCTTTGAGAAACTCAGTCCAAGGTCCAGACCCACTAATAAAGCGCAGTAGCCCAGTACTAACACTTCAACAACTCACTGTCCAATCAGATTCCAGTACAATTACAGTTCAGTATTACTGCAATATTTACAGTCAGTTTCTCTCTCTCTCTCTTTGACCTGGACGAGTTATAAATGATAAACACTCAGTAAAATAATAAAATAAATAAACAATGATCAAACAAAATCTGCATCTTAAAATAAAGAGCTTGATAACTCGGAGCAGAGCCGGCCGTGGGAAGAGTAAACCTCTCTTCTGATTGGCTTTCCTCTCCGACCGCTGCCTCTCCTCTCTTTCCTGTGTGTGTGTCGCTCAATCGAGTCACAGAGCTCATTATAATGCACAAATCTGATTGGCTGAGTAGAGTCATGTGTGATATTTACAGCGCATGTGATTGGTCCGTGAGTTTCCTGGGCTGCTGAACAGCTCGCTATAATTTATGGGTTAAAGGTCCAGGTCCTGATAGAACAGCATCAAGGCCCGGTGTCGTGACACATCCAGTCCCCCCGGACTGTTCTATTGATTAAAATCGTGCACATGATTAATTACCCCTCTTCACGCGGCTGTCGTACTTATGAACCTGCTTAAAATTTATAAAAAGTTTTTATTTGGATAAAGCGTCGCTATTTAACTTCATTTATTAAATGTGAATCACTAATTAGCACAAGTTCAACTATATAATATTGTTGTTGCTACACTGGCATATACAGCTGATACCAACAGGTAAAGCTAACTATCGTGCACTTGCTATCCGCTATCGAGCTAACCTTGTGCAAGATCAGCAGATAATTGGGATCCAAATAAAATCATAACTTTGATGAAACAAAAAACAACTACCAGTAGATCAAACACACTCTAAAGGGGGAGGGAGGGGCAACTCAGCTGGCTAACCAGTAGCATGCTAGGCTAGCTAATACAATCGCAGGGGGATCAGCTCGACTGGCTAACTGGTAGCATGATAGCTAATACAGTCGAGGGAGTGGATCAGCATGGCTGGCTAACGAGTAGCATGCTAGCTACATTGGCTGGCTAACGTATTGGGTCCCAAATGGTCCTTCTAAGATGATGACTTAGGGGATAGGATGTGTCATGACACCGGACCCGTACCGCAGCCTGGTTAATAGTGACCTCATCTTTATGGCATCTCTCCAAGAACCCCTCTATAGCGTCAGAACTTGGTGGATTTCCCCCGATCACAGAAGATAACACCAAGCTAGAACAACGATGACGAGCACATACTTCCTCCAAGTCGTGTGAAGTGCTATAGCATCTTCTCCAACTGTCAATGACGCAACACCATTGGACTGCTCAACGGGCTTGGAGGAGAACGCTGGATTCCCATCCCCCAATGAAAGTTGAGAGCAATTAATTAATCAATCAATCAATACATGTGTAAGCACACTCAAACATGAGTCCCTAAAGAACGTTTTCACAAAGGGTTCTTTAGAGGTCAGAGTTTGTAAATTACAGCAGATTTCTACATCAGTTAGGTTCTTCAGAAGGTCTGCAGGTCAAGAACCTTTTGGGACTCTTTAGACCCTTTGTTTTTAATGGTGTAACGGGAGAACACATGTCTGTGTGTGTGGGGTTGGTGTGCTCTGGAAGGCTGGGTAGTTGTTTAGTGTGTGACCACAGCGTTTCAGTGTGTGTTCTATGGAAAGCAGATGGAGAGTGTGATGTAGCCGGGCTTTTCATTATCTCAGCATTTTAAACATGTGTAGTAGATCCAAAGCTTTACACAGTCTCCTGAGGACGAGAGCTTTGCTCCTTCTTCACACATCAGACGAGTAAACAAGAGCGCTGCCCAAAGCCATAACAGATTACAGGCCTCCACCGCACCGCGTCGTTCCACGACAACACCTTCCGTCCTGCAGGAAGAGGAAAACAATGGCAGCGAGACAACAAGAAATGAAAAGCTTTGGGTGGGTTCTCGGCCCGGAGCTGTGAGGAGGGCAGGAGAACTGGGCAGAGGGGATGTTTGCGTAGGAAACAGGTGCACACAAAACAACATCTCATGCTTCTGGGTCGTAGGGCTCTCTCCGATTAGTGGACAACAGAGCCCAGCTGCATGAAGGTCAACGGCAAGCACTTGTTTTCAGAACCACCATGAGAGACCTCCGGCCCGAAGCAGCGCTGTAATCACGACACAAAGACAACCAAACAAACAGCAGCGTGAGATCATGCGTACGAGACCAGAGAGAGGAGATTAGAGAGTTTGTAAATATGTAATTAGAGATGATATAAAGGTAGAAGATCACCGCCACCCAGAACAGCAGCTTCAGAGGAGGAGGAGAAACCTTCTGAGCGTTTAATGGAAGTCAATGTGAAAAGATTTCCCTCCAAGATCATTGTGGAGCATTTCTATTGGTCCATTTATCATGATTTTTTGAGACAGTATCAAGAATAACTGCAGATTCACATTATGGAGAGTGGAAGTGGAAAACAGCAGGAATGGAGATACAAGGCAACTGGGTCAGAACATCTCCAGAACACCAGGCAGGTCTTGTGGGGGGTTCTCTCCCAGTATGCAGTGGTCAGCATCTACAAAAGTGCTCAGAGGAAGGACAATCTGTGAACCGGTGACAGTGTCATGGGTAACAACGGCTCTCTGATTTCTGATTGGTGTGTATTGTGTATTGAAAATGGAGTTACCAGGTTTTTGCTTGACAGCAACATATAGTGTTTTGAGCCTAAATGGAAAATAAATATATGGAAATGTATTTTTATACATTTTAAATACATTGTATATCCTTCCAAAATACATTTCACACATTAACATGTATTTTAGAATATATATCCCATAAACCAAATATATTTAAAATACATTTATTTTAACTTTATATATTAACTAATATATTGAACACTGATATGTGGCATATCCTAAAGCTAAGTATCAGCAAATACATATTTAACATGGCAAAATAAGTGTCATAGGTACAGATACAGTGACAATGCAGCTTCATTTCAATTATATTAATTTTACATTTGCCAAATATATGTTTAAAAAATACATATATATATATATATTGGGTTTTTTGTTTTTTTTCTTAAGGATGTCTTTGGCCATTTTCATACATTACAAAATTATATGTATATAATATAAAATATATGAATTCTCAAATATTTCATAAATACATTTTTCATCTATATTTTTACATATGCGTGCCACTGACACTGCCCCTATATATACCTGCAGGGTTTGGTGGGGGTTCATAGATTGAGAAGAGGTGGTGCAGTGCAGTGAGGGTCTCATTGGCTGTGTGGAAAATGGGTCACAAAGCAGAGACAGTTACTGATTGGCTGAAAGGAGGCATTTTGGCTAAAGACCACAGTATGAAGGAGGGAGCTAAATCTGCAGGTGTGTGGAAGCTTACGGTCATACGGGTCTACCAGCAGTGGCAGAAATCCCTACAGTCTACAGGAAACTCTGCTCATTCTGGAGCAGAAGTGAGTGAAGGCCTCTTGCGAGCCGCTCTGCTCCAGATGTTGATGGTCTGCAGGTCCATGAGGAGACTTCCTTCAGAAGTTGGAGGTGCTCTGACTTCTAGAAGCAGCTTCTACCTGGAAGCGAAGACATTTTCATTCACAAGCCGTGAAACATCTTTCAGCCACAGTTCTGAGGAGAATATCCTGTAGGCTGTAGGGATTTCTGCCACTGCTGGTAGACCCGTATGACCGTAAGCTTCCACACCTTTGTGCTTTGTGACCCATTTTCCACACATCCAACGAGACCCTCACTGCACTTTACCACCTCATCTCAATCTATGAATCCCATCACACACCCTGCAGATATTTATAGCCCCATCATCCTCATGCAGCGCCATCTGCAGGACGCTGAAGTTACTACCAGCCTTAAACATGCAAGGTGACTCATTTTTTCATTCTCGCAATTACCGAGAAATAAGCCAGAAGACTAGTAACTGAATCAATCACAACGTGGTTAAGCACACACACATGCAGTGTGTAATGCAGAGAGAGTTAGATTAACAGCTAAACACAAGAAACATCATTAAACGACACAATATTACCATGAAACCATAAACAGCTGAGTGATACAGTGGCTTCAGGGCAATACGGGTTCGACCATGTCAATGAAACACTGACAGCACCACACACTGCCTTTCCACCACGGTGTCCGTTCAGTATTGCTGCTCAGTCAAAGTCCTGTGGTCATAAACTGACCAATGATGAGTGGTAAAATAAATGTTCTGATCAGCTATAATATTAAAACCACTTCCAGCTGAAGTGAAGAACACTGCTGATCTGGGTCCAGTGTCTCCTGTCTGTCGAGGGGTGGATCTACATATTAGGCAGTGAGTGAACAGTCAGTTCTTGAAGATGATGAAGGTGATGAAGCAGGAAAAAGAACCAAACTGTGATGTTCTAGATAATGACTGGCTCAGAACATCTCCAGAACATCAGGTAAGATCGTGTGGGGAGTTCCTGGTATGCAGCGGTCAGTACCTACCAAAAGTGCTTCAAAGAAAAGAAGGACGGCTGTTGGTCATTGATGCTCAACTTACAGGACTTGTTTAAGGATCTGCTGCTGATGTTAGTCTTGGTGTTCCAGAGACCACAGCAGGACACCTTCAGAGGTCTTGTGCAGTCCACGCCTCGATGTGTCAGAGCTGTTTTGGCAGCCTTAAGGTGCTCTACACAATACTGAGTCAATTCCAGTAACTGGACAGAGAGTGAGTGTATAGATGCACCTTCAAAAGTCATCGTTTGACTTTTTAGGGGGAGATGTGGCAGCTAAAAATAGCCTGGTGCACAAAGAGGCCGAGAGTGAGAGAGCGAGAGAGCGAGTGAGAGTCGCACCTTGGTCTCTGCTGCAGATCTGGGCGTTTCTTCTCATCTTTGAGATGTCTGGGTGTTTCCTTGCAGCTCTAAGAGACGGCTGTCTTCGGTTTCTGACTGCAGAACACAGGAGAAGATCGAGCTGGATGTCCAGTAAAGGGTGAGTTCAATAGCCTCCCTGCTTCACTGCAGGCTTTCTAAAGTTCTGGTCATTTACAGCATCGTAACATTAGAGCAGTTTAGCTGTGGACATGGTGAGTTTTGAAGATGCTACTGAAGAAGAAATGCAGGAGCGCTCTACAGGTCTTCTGTTCGTATCTGCAGAGTTAAGGCAGTGGTGGCTCAGCGGTTCGAGCTCTGGGCTATTGATGACAGGGGTTTAGCAAGCTGCCACTGTTGGGCCCTTGAGCAAGGCCCTTCACCCTCTCTGGGCATGTGTATGTGTGTGTGTGTGTGTGTTGGGTTAAATCCCAATATGGTTGTCTTGTCAAACTGCACTCAAGTGAATGTCTTTAGCTTATTTCAAGCTGCACATATTGCTGATGCAGATGTCTTGTCTAGTCCCCGTAGAGAAGTATTGCCAATAGAATAGGACTCTCTGGAGGAGATCAACTAAAACGATTGCCTAATGTCAGGTGTGGGCTAGAGGGGTATAAAACCCCCCAGCATTGAGGAGCTGTGGAGCAGTGGAAGAACTGTGTTCTCTGGAATGATGGTGGAGGAGCTCCATCCAGTACTTTTAGGATGGAATGAGTTGGAGATGATGAGGTGGGGTGGTGATCATCATCATCTAACATCCTGACCTCACTAACGCTGTTGTTGCTGAATGCAATCAAATCTTGCTGTGAGGACGAGCGTAAGAATCTGAGACACTTTGACAAACTGTGATGTTCTAGACAATGACTGGGTCAGAACATCTCCAGAACATCAGCAGGCAGGTCTTGTGGGGTGTTCTCTCCAGGTATGCAGTGGTCAGTACCTACCAAAAGTGCTACAAGGAAGGACAACTGTTGATCATGACCCGTCCAAAGCTTTGGCTCTTGACGCTCATGGAGGTCGCACTCACCTCACAACTTACAGGACTTACAGGATCGGTTGCTAATGTTGGTCTTGGTGCCAGACACAACAGAACGCCTTCAGAGGTCTTGTGAAGTCCATGCCTTGACCAGAGCTGGTTTTATTGTTATGGCTGATCTGTGCATTTTGAGAATTTGAGTTTTAAGAATACTCCAGTCAGGTACAAATGCAGTTTAGTGGTTCCACTGCTCAGGTTAGTGCTTTCAGAGCAGCTTCACATTTCACCGTCTCAGTGTAATGGAAACAAACCTAAACTGAGATACTCAGAGATGCTTTCATCACTCCCTACCACATTTCCCCACCTGTATTCCGCCTGGGTAAGCTTTCAACATACTTCCTCCGACGCTGCTGTCCTGTTTGCAAAATCGTCTTCTGGCTGCTGCAGCCACAGGAAATGTCATTTATACAAGTCAATAATTTAAAGCCTCGTAACTAAACAACTATTTACTGATCTGGGATCAGAACTTTACACTCAACTACACAACCAAGCTGTACCTCTGGTTTTTACTAACCTAACAACTAATCTAGGCCCAGTTTCATGGAGGCCCATTCCCACCACCTAAAATAATAATAAAAAAAGAACCTACTTATTCTTTTGTTTATATTTTGAGATACTATTTAATTATTTGACATATTAAGTAACTATTCTGACATGCTAAGCTATTATTTTAAGATACTATCTCATTATGAGATTCTAGGCTCGCTCATTATTTTACTAAGTCATTATTTGAGATATTAGGTCATTATTTTGAAATACTATCTCATTATTCATAGATATTAAGTCATTATTTTGAAATACTATCTCATTATTCATAGATATTAAGTCATTATTTTGAAATACTATCTCATTATTCATAGATATTAAGTCATTACTTTGAGATACATTATGAGATCCCATTGTGATATTCTATGTTATTATTTTGAGATATTAAATCATAACTTTGAGATACTACCACATTGTAAGATAATAGATCATTACTGTAAGATACTAAGTCATTATTTCAACATACTATCTCATTGTGAGATGTTAAGTCATTACTTTTAGATACTATCACATTGTGGTATCCTGTGCTATACTGAAAGCTTGCCCTACCCTACTGGATACAATCTCTCCAGCTATCTAAACACACACTGTGCTGAGAGGACACAGAGAGGACAGCACCAGTATAATTACAGAATATTTACAAAGAATAATTACAGTGTTCTTGTTATAGTGCTAAAAACAAAGCCATGCTATGCTATGCTACCGGGCTCCTGTGAGCTGTCATAGTGACGTACACCAGCCAATCTGAGTAGAGCTCATTAAATTATTCACTAAACCAAAATGCATGTTTTTCATTTATTTTTCAAGGCAAAATAACAGAAATATAACTACTGTAAAACCTGAAAATGAAAGCTTCTTATCTGCTCTTTAAGAGTTGATCTGCTCAGTAAATCACTGATATTAAAATAAACACTAATAATAACACTCCTACAGAAAGTGGTGGAGGTTCTCCATCACTGTGTTCATCATTAGAACATCTCCAAAGTTCTCCTCTCTCATGGAGTCTAGTGTTATTTAGAGTTTTCCTCAGATCAACACCTGGTTTGGTGGTAAATCAGGGCTTAATGATAAATCAGGTGAGCTGCTGCTGCTGCTGCTGCTGCTGCTGCTGATGGAGTTGAACACATCCTCCATGCTGTGCTGGCTGGACTGGGGGGCGTCCAGGAGAACCCTGGAGGAACCGAGCTCTGTTCTTCAGACCAGCTCACCAACATGATCTCACTACTTTCTTTCTTCAGAATGAGAAGCTCTTGTTTCTCCTTGTTACTGGATTCATGTTCAGCTGCTTTATCTGTTCTGATGAGATCTGGAGCTTCTGCAGTAGAACCCCCTCACATATGAACTATTATACTATAATCATTACTCTATTATTAGTAGTAATTACAGTATATGGGAAGTTGTAAGCAGGATATGGGTCTTTTAGTGGAGAATTATTAAAAGCTTACACCCAGTCAGCTGTACAGATTTCTCTCTTTCACGCTTTAAACTGGTCTGGCAGAATTTACAGTAAATGAGAAAACGTCCTGATGTAAATTTAGCCTGTGACGAAAGCCCTCAATGTCGTAATTTCCCCCTTCAAATCTGTGAGCTGTGTCATTGGCTGTCTGACATCACGTCGGGGGCTGGGCTTTCTCCGGCCTCGACCAATAGACGCTCATATGCAAACGAGGCGAGCAGGTCGTGGCGTAGGGGGCTCGTGCTGCTCAGTAGACGGCGGAGGCTGTGCTGGTGCGTCGAGCTGCGGTCTGAACGTCCCGTCAACGTTTAGCTCAGGATGGCTCTGGTTTAAAACGTCGACTAAACGTTAAGCTGACTGTTGATTTGAACGTTTTCCCCGGATATTGCCACACTGGTCTGGAGGACAGCAGCTGCCGTACGATGAAGTATAAAGTAAGTGACTTCTGTACAGAGTACCTGCGCACTGTGCCCGGGGGTGGGGGGGTACTGGGGGTACTGGGGGCACTGGGGTTAACGGTACTTTACATTATTACGTTATTAAGAGCTTAAACCTTAAATACAATAAAAGTATGAAGTATGTAGTTTAGAGAGTTGTACTGGTACTAGTGGCTGTGGAAACTTCATTTGCACCCTTATAATAAGTGTCAGCTGTGTGTGTGTGTGTGTGTGTGTGTGTGTGTGTGTTTTATGAGGTCTACTGATGGTTTATTTACCTGCTTGTCTTGTAAAGATCCCTCCCTTGGATGGGTTGGCAGGGCTAAATGGCATCACTGCTGAAGAATGTCTCTTTAACCCCCCCCCCCCCCTCTCTCTTTTCTCGCAGCACTAATGCCATCAGAGCTGTAAATACTGTACACCCATCGACCCCCTCCCTCTTAGCTCCGGACAGCAGTGATTTACCATAAGTAATCAAAAGCCTGTGAGTTGACAGTGGACACCATTGTGGAGAAGCAGGTAGCTAGTAAATAATGTGATTTACACTTGACCTCCTATCGTGTTACTTGGAGCCACTCTAGAAAACACAGGGCCATTCATTAGCTCGTCTCCGTACACAGCTCAGCTCCGCTCCACGCTCCGGTCGACCATTACCTGGCCTGGGTTGTTTATTCTGTTTATTAGCTGGGAACAACGCTGTGAAGCACTGCTGAATCCAGATATCATGAAATAAAGAACCCCTTCAGAAGGGCCCTGTTTCTGCAGGTCGCGAAGGTCATGCTGGCTGAGGAGCCTTGTTGTGTTGTTGTTATTATGCTGTTATTATGTCAGTGGCTGACGTTTCCACCAACCCAAGCCAACGCAAACTTTGGCTTCACTGATTATTTCCATACCTGACAAGGCCTACAGCATCACAGTCTGAAATGGAATAGCTCGGGAAATTATTCGCAGAGCGAATACAGTGGCGTTCCTCATCACACGATGCTCCCTCTGCTGATTCCAGAGCCCGGTTGGGACGGGAGGGGGAGGATGGGGAGGTTGGGTCTGTTGGAAAGCAGAGCCGCCGTGGAGCTTTCGTGCGAGTTGGCTTAGTGAGGAGGAGGGCCCTTTCATTCAGAACTTGGCCTCTGAGCGCCGTGTTCTCATCATTTACATTCCCTTTGCTCTTTAAGCCTTTTCAAGCCGATGGGAAGCTTCGCTTCCTACTATGGTGCTGGGCTGGACCTGCTCTTCAATGGAATGCTTTTGTCTGCTTCACACTATCTGGGGAATGTGGGGCACTTGGCAGGAGACGGACGGTTTAGCTCAGATCTGCTTGTGTGTATTCCTCTACTGTACAGCAGTGTCTGCTAACTCTCTCTCACTCTCTCTCGCTCTCTCTCACTCTCTCAGTCTTAGATTGCTTATTAGATGCATATGTTTCAGACTGGAGGCTGTGTCATCAGACCGTATTAGGAAATCCGAAGCTCACGTACCTCGAATAACTGCTCCGTTCACAATAGTGGAGCGTCCACAGCGTCCACAGGGTTTAGTGAGGACTGAGGGGAGATGCTCACCAGGTTACAAGAGAATGCGAGTGTCACATGGTCCCAGGATATGGATTTGACCGCATTACGGATAACAGTGTCTGTGAATAGGTGAATGGACGTTCAGCCATAACATTAAAACCACGGTCAAGTGAGGTGAAGAACATTGATGATCTGGGATGAAGGTGTTGAAGCAGGACTGTGATGTTCTAGATGACTGCCAAAACATCAGGCAGGCCTACCAAAAGTGCTCCAAGGAAGGGCAATTGTTGATCATGGGCGCCCAGGGCCTATTGATGCTCATGGAGGCCCCACCGCAGAGCTTACAGGACTGCTGCTAACTTGTGGTGTCCGATACCACAGCAGGACACCTTCAGAGGTCTTGTGGAGTCCATGTATTAAGGGATCGGAGATGTTGTAGCGGTACGGGGGGGCCTACACAATATTAGGCAGTGGTTTTAATGTTATGGCTGATCCGGGTGAGACCCTCTGTGAAGCTTATGAGTGGATGAGCCTGGGATCTGCCAGTCTCCTACCTGCACTAGTTCTTCAGTGTTTGGTGTGTTTCTTCCTGTAGGCTGTAGAGTAATTGAGTAGTCTGACCATGATGGTCTATTCTTAGATACTTAGATACTCATCTTCAGTGCATCAGTTAAAAATAGCATTTTTTTTAAAGCTGGAATGCATACACTGATCCTGGATCAGTTTGTCCCCCATTAGCCACCAAACTGGTGGCAGATTGGCAGCAAAGAGCACCCTTCACCAGCCAACTGTGGAAACAGCAGAGCTGTGGGTCAGTCAGCCCTGAAGAGCTGGCATAGCTGCTGATGCAGACCTGCTGCTTTGCTACAACACATCTCAATGAGGGGAGAAGGCTGGCCTTGGCAGCTTAGGCTCCGATAACCTATCTGTGTTACACTCCAAGGGTGGAGGACACAGCTGCCAAGACGATTAGGCACATTCCCTTTCTCCAGTCTACGAATAACATCCCCACATTGCACTGCGAGTAATGAGTCAGAAGATCCATCATTGACAAGTGTCCAGTTAAGACATAATGCTGCTACACTAAATGGACATAAGTATTGGGACACCTGTTCCATTCATTGTTTCTTCTGAGTCAATTCTGCTTCTGTTGGAGTAACTGTCTCTACTGTCCAGAGAGGAAGACTTTCTACTGGATTTTGGAGAATGAGCATTGCTGTGAGGATTTAATTGCATTCAGTGACAAGAGTAGGTTAGTGAGATTTGATGAGCTCATCTCAAAAGTACTGGATGGAGCTCCACCACCATCATTCCAGAGAACACAGTTCCTCCACTGCTCCACAGCTCCTCAATGCTGGGGGGCTTTATACCCCTCTAGCCCACGCCTGGCATTATTAGGCAGCATGGAGCCAATAGGGTCATGATGTTGATCTGCTCCAGAGAGTCCTATTCTATTGGCAGTACTTCTTCTCTACAGGGACTAGACCAGCTATGCCAGCAATGGGTGCAACTTAAAGTAGGAGAATGCTGAATTTGAAGGGGTGTCCACAAACATTTGGACATGTAGTGTAGGCCGCCGCCGGTATGCAGCACCTGAAAGATGAGCCATGTTTGCCTTTCACTTATTCAGGGAGTTAAATATTAGTCGCCTGAGTCATTTGCCACCTTTGCTCCTTTGAAATGAGAGTAGATGAGTTTACTCAAGAGCAGCTGATGACTCAGTGAGCTGGGGAGGCGTGTGTACGTGTGTGCTGCTAATGGGTCTGGGCCCACTTTTAAAGTCCCTCCTGAGAATGAATGTTTTAATGATTCTAATATTAGAGCGTTCAGAGAGACACGTCAGATTACTGCTGCTCAGAGGAGCTGGGATATTTGCGTTCAGCCTCCACCGACTGAAAGCAAGCAGAAGCCCTGTGAAGACGCTGTAATTACCAGCAGCTTCTGAGCGTTCAGTAGAAACCACAGTTGTGTCTCTAAATAGACAAACACCCCTTTCAGTTCAGCACTCTTTAAGATACTTTAAGTTGCACCTATTTCTGACACAGATGTACAAATGCACACCCAGCTTGCCTAGTCCCTGTAGAAAAGTACTGCCAATAGAATAGGACCCTCTGGAGCAGATCAACATCATGACCCTATTGGCTCCATGCTGCCTAATAATGCCAGGTGTGGGCTAGAGGGGTATAAAGCCCCCCAGCATTGAGGAGCTGTGGAGCAGTGGAAGACCTGTGTTCTCTGGAATGATGCTGGAGGAGCTCCATCCAGTACTATTGGGCTGAGTTGGGGAGGTGATCATCATCCAACTTCCAACATCTCACTAACACGTATGTTGCTGAATACAATCAAATCCTCACAGCAATGCGCATCCAAAGTCTAGTTGAGTCATGTCTTCATCCCTGGACAGTATACATATAAAGCCGGCTAAACTCTTTATAATAGCCTTGATTTCAGAAGAAATAATGAATGAGCTGGTGTCCCAATACTTTTGTCAATATAGTGTATGTTTCATATATTCGTAAATATCACTCATCAGAAAGGCATGAGATGAGCGTTCGGCTGTGGCATATATGCTTTTGACGTGTTCCGGTTTTGACGTTGAGGCTGTAGGTCTCAAAGGTCAGTCACAACCTGACCCCAGTCTATGCCTGGGTGGGCAGGTGGGCCCTTAAAGCAGCAGTATGTGAAAACTGGTATTTCTCGCTCTTGGGCTCCCCCATGCACGTGCATTTCTGGACCGTGTGAGAGCTGCAGAAGCTTGATCTGAAGGTGGAGCAGCATGTGGGTGGAGGTGGTAGAGAAACACTACAGGATTTTACACTAATATGACTCTATGGGTTCTGCAGCGTTACACAGCAGTTCTGGAGAGAGGTTCTCCTCCTGCAGCTCCACCACCAAACCTCCATAGTGCAGTAGCAGCAGCAGTGCTCCGGCCCGGAGTGGGAATGACGGAGACGCCCTTCTCCCTGTTCCAGTCAGTGGAGCATCAGCATCCTGAAGCTGCTGGTTTAAGGTGGAGCTGATACAGGGTGGGGATTTAAACACTGCAGGCATGGCTCAGATAGGCCTCGCTGGCTGATTAATGGAGCGCAGAGATGGCGTAATTAGTATTTAAGCTTTATTGCTCGATACGAAGCAACATCTGCTACGCTTCAGACTGTTTTGACATAAGTTTTTCCCTCAGCTGAAGGGAAGGAGGCCTCCGCCTTTATATACACACAGACGCACTCACACTCCTTCCCGTACTTCTCCTGGCGACTCACAGAGCCTCTTTTCAGGCTTATGTAACCGTGGCAGAAATAGCTCCTCGACCACAATGAAGAGCGATTAGGTGAACCCAAGTCCTGGGATTCTTTTCTCCCTCTCTCTCTCTCCCTCTCTCTCTCTCTCTCTCTCTCTCTCTCTCTCCCTCTCTCTCTCTCTCTCTCTCTCTCTCGCGCTCTCTGTCTTACTCTCTCGCTCTCTGTATGGGCTCAGATTCCAGGCCTCGGCCCAGATAGAGGTGCAGAGGAAGACAGGCATCACTCTTCTTCGTCCCAAACGTGGAGGATTTGGGTGGAGAAATACATAGAAATGAAATAAATGGGAACTAAGGGGGTGACAGGGGGTGGGGGAATAGAGAGAGAAAGAGTGTGTGTGTGTGTGTGTGTTTCCTGGGGTGAAGAGTTGAACCTGATCAGCAGCTGATAAGGATGAGTAGTTATTTATAGATAAGCAAATGAGTGCACTTATTTTTAAAGGACCCCCACATTCCTGTTTAAGTCTTGGGGATCAGGCCTTTCTCTCTCCCTGTGTGTGTGTGTGTGTGTGTGTGTGTGTGTGTATGAGAGAGTGCTGGAGGTGGCATTGAACATAAAGAGCACTTCTCTGCAGGCATCCCACATTCTCCAGGGAGAAAACAAGAGCTATTCACAGAACAGGTCTCAACCAGTGCTCCACACCGTCCCCCCATTTGTTAGAGGCCTTTACACACACACACACACACACACATTCTTAAGGAGGTAAGAACTTCACTGATATATTGTGTGGTATGCCAGCCTTTGTCAGGAAGTGTGAAGGTGTGTGAGGGTAGTTCACTAATCCCTCTTTGTTCAAACAGTTCATTTATTTTACATTTGACCTTTTTTACATTTTTCTTTTCTTAAATGTTTGGTAACATTAAACTTCTAATTTCTCTGTAAATGTTCTGGTCATTTTTAGTAGAACAATAATGTATTCTTATTCTTATTTAATTTAATTTAATATACTTTAATAAAACAATAAATTATTCCAAGTAACTTTAGATTCTTTAGATTTGTTGTTGGTGATTGGTAACTTCTGCATCTCCGTCTGATCAACAATCCAGACTGATCTGATCCTCAGAAACATCAGTAAATGATCTGCAGCTGAAACTGATTCACTACTGTGTAAGATTCTCAGTCTGTGGCTCCGCCCTCTCAATCTGTTTACTGTTTATTCCCATCTGCAGGTTAGAGCGTCCCTATCACATGGGCCGAGGCCTTCCTGTTCTCAGAAAGTCCTGATCATGGAGGGTTGTGGTGTTGATGGGATTTGAACTTATGATCTCCTGAGTCTCCTGAGAAGCAGGACGCAGTTAGACAGTCGCTCCACTCTAGAGCTGTGAAGCCGTGTACATTTCTGAGTCTGAGAAAGAAGGGAAGGTAAATTTACTCTAGAACTGGGTTTTAATGGAGGGGAATTTCACAGCTCTAGACCGGCCCTACGGTCTAACTGCTGCTCATCAAGCGTGAGGAGGTCATCAGTTCAAATCCCAGCATGGCCTCAGCTAACCTGCAGATGGACAGTAATTGAGGGGGCGGAGCCACAGATCAGTCTGGATTGTTGATCAGACTGAGATGCAGAAGTGAGTTAGGAGAGTGTGGCGGGGATTTCTGTTATTTTAGAATGTAAAATTGAGCTTTCCCTGTTGTCTTTGGTTCTGTTTAATGAATGGACCAAGTCCAGTCTTGACGGTCTGACCCGTTACTGTGTGAGAGTGATCCGTGGGGAGAAGCCAGTGTTATTGTGAGCTTGTGACGCTGGGCGGAAAAATAAGCCTTTTAACATCAACAGCGCTGAAAGTCATCGTTTCCGTTGACCGCCCTTAGAGGTGTCAGCTATTTTCCGATCTGATTTAGGGTAATTCGCCCCTGTCAGGTTGTTCCTGTTGGGGTCACGTCAGATGAGAAGCGATCTGACAGCTGCATGCAGAGATTGTGACGAGACCTCCCCTGATCCGTGCACTTCGCACAAAGACTGTTACTGCCTGTGAAGTACAGATGTCCATTAACTGCGTTATTATCACTGCTAATACCAGTGTGTGCTTCAGATCAACAACAACAATAATAATAATTATTATAATAAAATATCATTTAATTAAAAAGTATAATTTAATATATATATATATATATATATATATAATAACTAATATTAAAAGTTGTAATAAGATATATTATAAATAAAAATATATCTAAAATAGACTGATCATTTCTATAAAAACACTAAATGATAAAATCTAAATAAATATGCTTGTAGTTGTCATAGACGGTTCAGCAAGCTTCGATAACTGCCCGGTAGTTAGAATTAATTTAACTGGAAATTTAAATTTTAAAAAAAATATATATATATAATATAAATAAAATATATTTATATTTGGTATATTTATATAATACATACATTTGACATATATTAGTATATATATTTATACTGCTCTGGAATACCACTTGTTTTTTTTTTTTAAACTTGCATCTCTACATGTCCGGCAGCCATTGTATTGAGGTTATTATTTCAGCATAGTGATTTCTGAATGCTCTCAAAGTTCTGATATTAGCACTGTGTTTAAATCTGAATAATAACTTCTTTACATTATAATTATTATCATCATTTCTTTGCATTATTTGAGCATTTCTGCAAATAAATAAATGCTCTAAATAGTAAATATTTTGATTTGGAATTTAGGTGAAATGTTGTCCATGGTTTATGAAATACAATTAACATGTTCACTTCTCTAAACGCACTGAATATAAACAGTAAAACCAGAGAAACCGATCATGTAGGGTGGGCTCTTCATTGTTTCATATATATATACATATATTTAGGAATTAAAGAGAGTTTAAAATTTGTGTAAACACAATACAGCACAGTTTGAGGAATAATACAGCTCATTTATTATGAGTGTACATTGTCCAGTGTACAACGTATATCATAGCTGATTGCCCAAATAGGCCTTGAGAAGAAGCTCCTCCTCATCCTTTCTGGAAGCGAAAGCCTTGCCTGGGTCCTTGTGTTAGAGATGCCGCCGAAAATCAACCCAGTTCTCCAGAAACACAACTGCTCTGTGAGTTTGCGTATCGCTTATCAGTGTTTGTTCACTATAGACTTCTTCTTAAAGTGTGAAATCAGGAGGACGTTCTGTTCGTTGGGTAATTCCTGTGTGAGATATGAAGGGGTGCGCCCCTGCTGAGACAGCATAAATATATGGCTCAGTCTGGCTGCTAGCTTTTAGGGGATTAGTCTCTATGTCTCAACGGCTTAAAACGATTAGCCTGCTCTGTTTCATGGGATAGGCAACCCCCTCCCCTCCAGCAGTTCCATACGTCAAACCCCTCACCCCTTAACAGCCCTAACACACCCCTTACCAGCCCCTTACACCCGGCTAGTCTTCAGATCCTGGTTAAAGCTCTCGATACTTGCATCCTGCCAGTGTTCAGAAAACACTGACGAGTAAACTTGACCACAAGGATGCGGTTGTGTAACACACAGTGCCACAGCATCGGCTTCCGGCTGACATGGCACATGACGTGAGCACGTTTGTTGTGTGTTGACATATCTTCAGCATCCATCTTTGATCTGAGTGTCTGCAGGATGTGCGTAATGAACTGAGAATGGGGGGCACTTTGGTGGGTTGGTTGGGTAGGTGTAGCAGAAGCCGAGACAAGCCCAGTTCTGTCACTACAGGAGTGTATTTACTGCATTTACTGAGGCTGAGGAGGCTGAGGAGGCTGAGGAGGCGGTTGAGTCACAGATAAAGAGGCAAGTAATGACCAGAGGCTGTCTTACAGTGGAAGGGATTGGCTTAATGGAACCTGATGGGCTGAAACCTGTCTGGTTGAGTGTCTAGTCGATCGGCTTTCTAATTTACTGTCTTCTTTCATCTTGACCTTCTTGACCTTTCTGGCTGTATCTGAGATACATGAGAGCATGTTCTACTGGAGCTAAGCTGGTTGGTTTATACTACCTTGGTTTGATTGGCAAGCCTCTTTTATAGCATTTCTCATGCATTTAGAGAAGTGATGAGGTTTGTTTAGCAGTCTAGACTGGTTTGACATGCAGAGATGTCCTTCATCTATCTCTCTCTCGACAGGTTGGTACTGCGATGAGACATTGTGAAACTTTGTGGTCGAGGCAGCAAAGTCATCCGTGCTGAAGTCTCGTAGCCAGTAGCTCGTAGCTCGAAACACTGAAACCTTGTGTGGTCTCGGCCTATGAGGCTGCAGTGCTGGTGCTGTGTTGTGCATTGGCTGCTGGTAGGTGGGGGGATTTTGTGCATGTCATCAGGATGTTGCCATGCTTGGTGTGGGGGTGGCCGTTGATTCACAGAGCAGAGGAAATGGGTGGAACCATCAAAGCAACACTGAGGCAGTCAGTCAAGCGCGCCTCTTCTCTCAAGTTTGCTTGGCTTGACGACAGTAGTTAGTCATTGGTTGGGAGAACAGTTTTAGGCATTGGTCTGAATGGTAATCCTGTCCATACTTGGGTGGAGGCAGTCAACCTCTGCTCCATGTGCTGATAAGTCTATTCTTGCTGTGTGGTGGGTGACTTCTATTCTAGGTACATTCTGAAGCCATATTTAGATTATGAATTCAGTTGGGTGGCCATTGTGTTGCAGTCATGTGTACCGTCATGGAACTGTATGTCCAAAAGTTTGTGGACACAATGTCTAATGAATGCATTCGGCTACTTTAAGTCGCCGCCATTGCTGACACAGATACGCACAGCTTGTCTAGTCCCTGTAGAGAAGAAGTACTGCCAATAGAATAGGACTCTCTGGAGCAGATCAACATCATGAAGCTATTGGCATCATGCTGCCTAATGCCAGGCGTGGGCTAGCGGGGTATAAAGCACCCCAGCGTTGAGCTGTGGAGCAGTCACGGCAATGCTCCTTCTTCAAAATCAAGTAGAAAGTCTTCTTTTCTGGACAGTAGAGACAGTTACTCCAACAGAAGCAGGATCAGCTCTTTTAAAACCCTTGATTTCAGAAGAAACAGTGAAGGAGCCGGTGTCCCAATACTTTTGTCCTTATAGTGCTACTTAAATTCTTCAATATAAAGGTGTATAAATAAAAAAGGGGTTTTGTTCTTAAAAAGGTTCAAAGAAATAGATGTAAGAGTTCTAAATGTTTTTGTTTCTATGACAACACTCAAAGAACCCTTTGTAGCACTCTTATTGATAAGGGTAGGCTGCTAAGCGTCACCGTTGTTGGAAATGAACTGTTGAATCGTGAATTGCAGAGCTGAAAGTGCTAATGCTGGAGATGTTCAGCTGTGTGGTCCACACTCCGCGCTCACGTAGTACGAATCCGCGCAGCACGTTTTAAACCACGGCCCATTTTGTCTTGACTGCCTTTTCTCAGCAGAACCATCAAGGCAAGTCATCAGGTCTTCATTAGCGTCATTACCATAATTATTTTCTATATTTACTCAGGTGAAATGAGGGCAAGTGAGCGTGCTGGCTCACCCATCGTACCCTCCCTCCCCCCTCCCCGAGGGCATATGTTAAAGCGGCTTGGTTCTAATTTTCACACTGCATCATTTCACAGGAATCCTCTGCGTGGAGGTCGGTTTTGGGACGTCCCATTTTTTCCATGGGGTGTGCTTTGGGAGGGGGGGTAGTGTACAGCTGTACAACATGTTGCCTGAGGGAGCAGATTTCTCTCAGAAAGGTGGTGCCTTCTTTTTTTTTTGTTTAGTGACCTCATTTGCTACTCCAACGCCTACGTAATTAGCCTTGATGCCTTCACCAGAGCTTGAGCCAGAGCCGCCCAGCTAGAGGGCTTTTGTGGTAGGTGGGACTCCAGCGGGTGCGTTCAGGAGTCATTTGATTGCGCAAGTTTATTTATTTCTTGTTCATGGCTCACTCTTGGATTTCTCCACTTTCTGCAAGAATTTCTGGCCTGTTTGTGAAACACACACACCGGGCTGCCTCGACGGCCTTTATTTAGAATCGCGTGAGTCATGAATTTCCCAAAAGTGAGAGAGGGCAGCGAGAGGGCTCCAGAGTTGGACGTGTCTCAGCTCCAGGTGCAGACCGGGAGGCCTCCGGAACGTGCAAGTGGTTTTCACGCTTATGAGCAAGACTGATGGGTTTCACACTTCTTGTCAAAACAAGAACCTTAAAATAAAGGTTGCTGGACATGTGGTTCTACAGTAAAAGCTGGTGTAGAACGTGTGCTTTACGTGGAAGTTCTTCCATACAACAAATAAAGATGCTTCAAAGGGTTCTTTGAGTGATACCATAGAACCCAGATCTTTAAACCTGGACCATGAATCCAAAACCCAGTTTCCAGTCCTGGATTTGTTCTCTCTGGAACTGGAAACTGGATTCAGGGTCCAGATGTGAAGACCTCTGCTATAGAGGAACCACTTTTGGTTCCATAAAGAACCACGTTTTTATGTTTGTAAAAGTGTTGTGGAAGTGTGGAGAACCTTTTTAAGATATGAAGAACTGGTTCTACACTGAAAGTTCTTTACCAGTCTCTTGTACAAACCTTTTGTAGCACCTTCATTTTTGAAGAGTGTGCTTTTAAGAGAGAACTTCCATATAATGTAAAGGTTCTACACTAGTTCAGGGGTTTACCCTAGAACCACATGTCCGAGAACCTTTATCTTTAGGAGTGTGGTTGCCCGTAAGAGCCCTGTTCAGTCTTCACGGCCTCCTCCAAGCTAACGTAGATGCGCAGGAATGTCGAGCGGTGTACCTGAGGACATCCGAGCACATCTGGGTCACCCTGAGTCATAAAGCTAGCGTAGACGGCTCTAGCTGGAACTGATTAAGGTTTGAAGAGCTGGCCAGAGTGCTGTGCTGCTCACGGTTGGGGTAAGGTGGTGGAATGCCTTCCATTACCATATTTAACATCTCAGATCTGAAATCTCCCGTCAGCCGCCTCAGAGCGAAAGTGGGGCTTTCTAGGGTGTGCTAATGGCTAACACTTAGGTTTACTAGAGCGTCAGCTTACGCTGATGATGTGGCCTCCCAGTGATTAGTCTGTGTTTAGGGCATGGATACGCCTCGGTTCCTGTGCTGATTCACCTGCCCCAATTATAGACCTGTATTAGTGTACAGCAAACATGAACACCCGCTCAGACTTTGTCCTCAGTCAGAATATGGCCCAACACTTTCCCGCAATATATATAGGATAAAGCTTTAGTGACATACACTACACGTCAATATGTTTGTGGACACCCCTTCTACAGATTACGACATTCAGCAACTTTAGGTTGCACCCATTGCTGACACAGATGTGCAAATGCATACACACAGCTAGAGTACTGCCAATAGAATAGCACTCTCTGGAGTCATTTGGGGAGTTGGCGATGATGAGGTGGGGTGGTGATCGTTCAACATCCTGATCTCACTGAAGCTCTAGTTGCTGAATGCAATCAAATCCTCACAGATGCTGCTCCAAAATCTAGTGGAAATTCCTCTTCTCTGGACAGTAGAGACTTTGTTGCTCCAACAAAAGCAGGATCAGCTATTTTTAATATTCTTGATTTCAGAAGAAACAATCAATGAGCAGGTGTCCCAATACTTTTGTCCATAAGATATATCTATGGATGGTTTACTGATTTGTTTATTAATTAGTGTTTATTAAGCTTTAGCAGTATGGAGGAGTGTGTGGCACTGCTTGGAGAGCAGCTGGTCACTGTGGACCCTAGTTAGACCTGAGTTAGAACTGATTACTGATGTTTATAAGGTGTTTATGATCATTTGAACCATTTATAAGCCCTTTTTAAGGGTAGTCTTATTATGAAGTGGGATCCATTTATCTGAGCTGAGATCTTCACACATCTGAGTAGCGTGTTCCTGTTCAGGCCTTATTTCTGCTAACTGAAGCGCTTGCACACTCAGTGTTATTCTGAAACAGGGCTGTGTGGTGGGGCCAGTACAGTCTCAGCTGATGCCTACTGAGACTCAATTAGTGTAGCCCTGTATGCTCTTTGTCTTTGGGGTCAGAGTTCAGCTTCCATTCATATTGGACTCTCAAAGCAAACGAGCATTACTGTCTGGGCTCATCTAGCTGTGTGAGCCAGACTGACGTGAGAGCTCTCATTGGCTGCCGTTGACCCCAAAGGTCACCCTCAAGCTCACGGTTGTCTGTCTAAGCAAGCAGTGGTCGGTTGGGTGAGGGTTGTTGTTATGTTGGATGGTTGCGGGTGACCAAGGCAACGGGCATGAGACAATAGCCATGCGACCACACATCCGATCAGAGATAATGATGCTGCCCAAGCAGAGAGGTTCACATGGGAACCGTTTAACTCCTGACGCCGTGGGAAAGTTGACTGGGTCATAGAGCAACAAGGCGAAGGAGAAGCTGGCAGATAGCAACCCAGCACTCATAGTGTAGATAAAGTGTGACAGTTACCACAGCGACCACAGTGAATTTCAGTCCGATCTAATCTGATACAGTCTGATTCCATTCACTCAGTTCAGTCTGTTCTCCTAACTCACATTTCTAACTTCTGCATCTTAGTCTGATCAACAATCCAGACTGATCTGATCCTCAGAAGCATCAGTAAATGATCTGCAGCTGAAACTGATTCAGTACTGTGTAAGATGTTCAGTCTGTGGCTCCGCCCTTTTAATTATTATTCGTATGCAGCTTAGATCGCCAGTGGAGACAGTGGAGAGCTGAGGCCTTGCTGGGATTTGAACTGATGACCTCCTTACGCTTGATGAGCAGCAGTTAGACCGTAGGGCCGGTCTAGAGCTGTGAAATTCCCCTCCATTAAAACCCAGTTCTGAGTAAATTTACCTTCCCTTCTTTCTCAGACTCAGAAATGTACACGGCTTCACAGCTCTAGAGTGGAGCGACTGTCTAACTGCGTCCTGCTTCTCAGAAGACTCAGGAGATCATGAGCTCAAATCCCATCAACACCACAACCCTCCATGATCAGGACTCTCTGAGAACAGGAAGGCCTCGGCCCATGTGATAGGGGGCGCTCTAACCTGCAGATGGGAATAAACAGTAAACAGATTGAGGGGGCGGAGCCACACTGTACTGAATCAGTTTCATCTGCAGATCATTTACTGATGTTTCTGAGGATCAGATCAGTCTGGATTGTTGATCAGACAGAGATGCAGAAGTTAGAAAAGTGAGTTTACTAAGGTCCACTAGGAGATACAAGGTGAAGTAATGAGATGAACCATGCAGACAGTTTTAGTGACCTTCATGTTGGCGTTGGCTTTATCTCCTAGTGGCTGAAGTAATGAGCAGAGGAAATATTAGTAGGATTGGCTTGAGAGGCATATTTTGGCTACGCTGTGCTGAGCTGGAGTCATTTTTATGATTGTTTTCATAGTGTGATCCAGGTCAGCTGGGATTGTCCCATTTTTTCTCTCGAAAGAACAAGTTACTGAAGCACTTCGGACTGAGTGTCCCATTTTGAGGCCAGATTAGCTCTCGATGTGCTACGATAAGGAGGCTGTTTTTAGCACATTACAGTGTTTATTTATGTAATATGAGGGAGTCTGTGGTGTTTACCAAGCTAATGTGTTGTTCTGCCTCGGAGCAGATGCTGTCCTCCATCAGATCAATAGTACTGACCATCCTGCACGTTGCATACTAATGTCTGTAAACTCTGTAAACACACATACTTTTTAGATTTAAAGCAGCAATGTGTAATTATGCTGTTACACAACTGCTGTAATGGTTTTCAGTGCTGTTATGAAAGGACCTCCTGAAAAAACAGCACTGCAGACTGCCCTGTTCCTCTACAGTCAGGCAGAATATAACTCTTAGTAATCCCTGAGATTCCTGACCTGGCCTTAACCTTAAACCTTATCATATAGGGACATCACAGCCTATCATATTAGTGCTCTACCTTTCGTTATTATATAGTTATTATACTGTAACTTATATATTTACTGTATTTACTGTAACTGTATCAACCATCAACTTTTCACACTTGTATATTTATAATTATTGTCATTTTTATTATAAATTCTATATTCTACAGTATAATTGCACCAGCAATGGGAATACAGCTGCTGCCTTTTGTCTAAATATATTTTTTATAGTCACTATCACACAAAACTGCAGCTTTACAGGGGAAGGACATGTATAAACGTTCAATGGACATCAATGGAAAATGGAAACATAATATTGGAGGGTTTCTATTGGTCCATTCAAATGTAAACATAATATATATAATTCACATTATGTCAAAAAGTGAAAATAAGTGAAAATGAATATATTTTCGATGACCTTCTTGTCTAATAAATCTTGTACATAGTAGACATCCCATACCTAACACCTTATTATTCTGTATTTTTTGGTATATTCTGGTTTGAACCATGTAGCTGCTTCTGTACACTGTGTAAACAGTTCTAGATGAACAAACCAATAGAAATGCTCTAAAATTGCTTTTAGAAACTTGGATTTTACATTGAAAACTAGAGTTGGAGATACATGTTTTTCATTGGACAGCAACCATAGTATATTAGCGCTGTCCTGCTGTAGAGGAATTACCTGAACTTCACCACAAGCATTTCAGTAAATGCTCTGATCTGTTGTATAAATGATAAATGAACCTTCACTTGACTTGATTAGGGGGTTAACAACCCCATCACAGCGATCTCACAGTGGGAAAACATGACATAGCACATTCTTAATGAATGCTTTAAATATGTATTAATTCATTCTTAATCATTATCTAATGCAGTTGAACATCAAATTTTGCAAAAATGATCCAGCCATCATTTCTCTTTGGTCAAACGCTGAATTGTGATCTCAGTCTTGTCAATCAAATAGTGGGATAATAATAAAATAAATAATGAAATAATAAAACTCACTAACAGGTGGAAACCAGAGGATCGGTCTAATCGATCAGTAGAACTAATAAAATAATGGGTCACGTTCAGTCGGCTGTGTCTCAGCTTTGGCTGAGTTGATGCAGGTTCTGTCCACCAGCTGTTCTTTTCCCTCATCTCATCTCATCTCTCACTGATCTAATAACACCAGTGACCTCATTCATCACGGTTAACATGATAATGATTCTACATGGTCCTGCTGTTCAGACCGGTTACAGTGTCCGTTTCTTCCTGTGTGACAGAACCTGATGGCGAAGGCGTTGTACGACAACGTCCCAGAATCCCCAGAGGAGCTGGCCTTCCGTAAAGGCGACATCCTGACGGTCATCGAGCAGAACACGGGCGGCCTAGAAGGATGGTGGCTCTGTTCGTTGCATGGTCGCCAGGGCATCGCCCCCGGCAACCGCCTCAAGCTGCTCATCGGGCCCATGTTTGAGAACCAGACCGCGGCCAGCCCCTCACCTCCACAGAGTCTGGCCCACCAGCAGAGACCCCGCACACCACAGGGGCTGTACCAGGTGCCCCCCTCCCAGCAGCCCAGTCCGGGCTCAGCACAGGGCATCTACCAGGTCCCGCCCTCGCAGGATGTGTACCAGGTTCCACAGAGGAGCGCACTGGCTGTAGATGGGATGCCGAGCAAGGTGAGGATTTATCTCCATGTTTGGATTTAAAATGTTGCTCTTTTTAAAAACATTTAATAATAGATCAGTAGAAATAGTCCAAGATGACAAAGCTAACATGCAGTGAGATGTTTTACCTCTCATGAAGATCAATGAAGCTAAATGAAGATCGCAAACTCTCTACAGTACAGAATTATTCTAATTATTTAGTTATTCTCACCAGAAATGTGACACAAACATATTAATGTTTTAGTCTTATCAGTATATCACAATGCTTGATTTATTATGTATATAAATATATATATATATATATATATATATATATATATATATATAAACATTTAAAACTATTTCAGGTAGAATACAGTGTCAGCACACTGTAAAACTAGAGTGTTGGATAATTAACTAATGTATATGCTTTCGAAATGCTGTGCAGCATTAATAATAATTATTAATTATTAATAATTAATCCCAAATACCTTATAATAAGCCATTCTACTGGTGCCATTTTCAACACTTTTTAAAAAGAAATCCATGAATCCTCCAAAAAAAAAATTTTCCACCTATGGCATAAAATCCTTTATTATATTATATTTTTATCGAGACATGGTAGCCATACTCTCCATCAATTTTAATTTTGCACGTTTTTTAGTTAATGGATGCTTCAAAGTCTCAAATGAGGTCACGTCTTATTTGTATTATCATTTAAAGCAACAGTACATTATTTATAGACAAAACAGGTGACGGGGTGGTAAGTCCATAAAATCATAAAATATTTACCAAAAAATGTTAGTTGTAAAGTTGTAAATTTGTAAAAAAAAAAAAAAAAAAAAAAAGGATTTTTTATTTTAAACAAATATATCATACGTAAACAGTAACACATATACACACTCCTGAAAACCATTTTAATTTAGTCATATTAATTTAATACTTTTAATGTAAAAATGACATTTGTTTGTGAAATATTACATAGGAAATTGACTAAAATTAGTTTTTAGTATTTTCATGTTTATCGTGTTAACAAGAACAATTGAATTGTTGAAGAGCTTTAAGAAAAACTTGATGAAACTTGATGAATCTCATGAAACGCTGCAGACATAAATGGCACCATTTTGTAGAATGACTTAATCACATGCAGCAGCTCTCCTGAAAGTTTCATCTGCATATTTGGCTCCTCTGGGTGAGAATGTCACCATGTTCTGCGTTAACTGGACAGCACAGCCTCAGACTGAGCGGATTGGGTTTGAGCTCAGAAGATGAGCGCTGGTAAACATGGATTTTCAGTTTGTGGAGCTGCTCCACAGTTACACCGTTCTGCTGAGGCCCCTCTGCTGTGACCTCTGTGGCATAGTTATTTTATAGTCCTGATTGAAATGGGCTCAGCGTCCGGCCAAAGCCGTGCGGGTGAGGCCGAGATGTCACACACTGGCTGGCCGCGCCCAGCCCTGCCCTCCACCACAGGCCGGCGCATGTTATGTTTAGCTTGCTTATTCTTGTCTGAGCCGACTGCGTCTGAACACAAAGCCACAAATGGCCCCACGAAGGAAGGGAGAGTGTACTTCTGAGCGCAGGGGACTGCTGGAGCCCCATCTGCGTGCTGCAGTTACTGATGATTCAGGTGCAGACGAGCCTCAGAGTTTCCGTCTCGTCTTTCTGCCAGATCGGATCGGATCGGATCAGAAAGAGGAGTGCTCACAGAGGCAGAGGTTGACTTGGCTGGAGGATCACTTGGTTTTGTGAAGGATGCTCTGATGTATGAAATGTTTGGACTGATCAGATTTAGACTTTTATCCAGAGCGATGTACGTACAAGGTTACCCATATCACCCATACCCAGGTGGGCCAGTGGACTCTTATTGGTGTTGTGCAGCAGTGTCCCACACTCTCCTAGATGGTGTGGTAGCTCACTGGCAGGTAGTGGTGTTATCCACTGCACCAACCTACCACCATTAATTAACAGAAATCTTGCTCTTGCTTACAACATCAATACCAATAATCAATCACCAATGTTAACCATTATTCAAAATAATCATTTTAAAATGGCTTACAATACCATTATCAATAATCATTATTTTGGTATAGATAAAAAAAAGGAAAACCAATAATCAGGCATTTTGCTATGGTTAACAATACCAATAATCAATAATGCGGTTATGATTAAAGCCAATAATCATAATTTTGCTGTGATTAATAATACCAAAGCCAATAACCAATCATTTTTGCTATAGTAGAAACACTAATCAATCATTTTGCTATGGATAAATCCAATAATGCTGCGTTTTGGTATCGCGAACAATACCACTGCCAATAATCAATCATTATTGTATGACCTATAATACTACTACCAATAATCAGTAATTTTAAGATGACTTACACTATCAATCGTTTAGGTATAGCTAAAGCCAATAATCAGTAATTGTGGTATAGCTACAAAAACAGTGCCAATAATCAATCATTTTAGTATTTTAGCTAATCATCAGTCGTTTTGCCATATAATAATTATACCAATAATGAATAATTTGGGTATGGTTAAAGTCAGTTATCATCATTTTGCTGTGATTAATAATACCACAGCCAATAACCAATCATTTATACTTAAGTATAACCTCAAACCAATCATTTTGCTATGGATACATCTAATAACGAATCATTATGGTATAGCTAACAGCTACCAGTGCCAATAATCAATCGTTTAGGGATAGCTAAAGCCAATAATCAGTCATTGTGGTATAGCTACAATACCAGTGCCAATAATCAATCATTTTCGAATGGCTACAGATACCAAAGCCAATCATCAGTTGTTTTGCTGTGTAATAATTATACCAATAATCAATCATTTGGGAATGTTGGGGATGCCGAACACACAGGAGCGTTTTCCCGAAGTCTAATTCTCTAAATAGGAAGCCTTCGTTTTCCTGAAACCCCACAAGTGTGTATTTATCATCACTACTGAAGCCACACAGCGTTCCTGCTGGGCTGAGAAAGTCGCGCCCCGAGCCTGATATAAAGCCTGTGATTACTCACTGTAACTCGCAGGCTCGGCCGCAGATGTGACGAGGCTCAGGAATAACCGGGCTGCAGTAATTTCTAGTGGACTGTTTTTCTTGGTGGGTTGTGGTAGAAACAGCCTCATGCGATTGTTTTGTGGAATTTGATCCCAGTAAGGTGCGAGATGAAGAATTCCATGTTTTTACCTGCTTGAATATGTAAATTCTGTGCTTCCCTCCAAGCCTTGTTTGAGCTAGACGTGTGCTGCAGGCGTGAATGACTGTTATTGCAGACAGGCAGTACTTACTTACTTGCTGTTTTCCACTGAGGCCGGCACTGCAGGCTGCCAGCTCGTGTGCGTATGAGGTAAGAGGGCGTGTCGCCGGCCGTAAATGCGCTGTTGTTCCGAGCGGCTCTCAGTCCGAAGTCAATCCAAGAAGTGTTACGCAGGTGTGGCTTTGGGGAGGGTGCAGCCTAATGAAGGATTTCCTGCCAGCTCTATCTGCTCCCTCTCCGAGTTCCTGCAGCACACAATAACGACCCCTCATATAATAACCCCCCCTCCACCATCACCACCACCACCACCACCACCACCTCCGGCTCTATTGTTTATTAAACTGAAAGGCAACGGTGCACAATGCCTTTAATCAGCGTCCTGCTCTGTATGGTGTGGATCATATATGCGTTATATTTACTGTGATTATTATCCTTAAGCTCTACTGGTCATTCACTTTCACAGCCTGATAGAGCACAATTAGACCCAACTCAAGTGAAGTTCTGCAGTTTGGACTCAGCTGGGCCTCTAGCCTTTTTCCATCACTGTGTAACTGCTCATTTTACTGTCAAATTATTATTATAATTATTATTATTAACTCTTAAACTGGAGTATTAACTTTTTCAGGTACTAATCATCATGTTATTAATTTATTTCTGATGCCCATTCATATTTAAGTCAGTTTTTCACATCCTTTTAGCCAATAAATCAATAAAAGTATAACTTTATTAGCTTTTTCCTGCTCATCAGATAAGTCAAATCAAGAGAAGTCATTTTATTTGTATAGCTTTTTACAACTGTACATAATTAGTAATTAGTAAATCTATTTATAAATTATTGATAAAAGTTCAAAACCAAACCATCTATACTGTTGAACCACTCTGATCATAATCATAATTTAATAATCATGGTGTAGTATAGCCTAATATAGTCATGGCAGTGA
The DNA here is from genome assembly GCF_030463535.1 of Salminus brasiliensis. NCBI lineage: Eukaryota > Metazoa > Chordata > Actinopteri > Characiformes > Bryconidae > Salminus > Salminus brasiliensis. The sequence continues at coordinate 51,002,664 of NC_132880.1, read as the reverse complement.
TGGTCAGAGTAATGATAGTTAATAGTGCAGGTAGTTAAGAGTCAGTTTAGGTTGAACATGGTCATTAGGCAGGTAGCAGTTGTAGGAGGGTGTGCCGCTGGTCTGGTATGGGTGGTGGTGGGGGCGGGGCCTGCTGGTAGGTGGCAGCTGGTCTGACGCAGGTAGAGGGGACCTCAGCAGGCAATCTTCCTGAGTAGACATCTAAACACAAACTGTTATAAACAGAAAGTTACAGATTATATAAACAATTAATAAACAAAAACAAACACCACTTCTTGAATCTGCCATAAACATGGATGGCGAAGCATTCTTGTGTTTATTTTTCTAAAATTGAAAAAAGTAGGGAAGTCCCGATCTGAGCCAATCCAGGTATATTTTGATGAACTGGGTATCAGCTATTTGAAGCCCGATCCAGTTCCGATCCTTTGTTTTTACCGCTGTGTTCTGGCGGAGCAGCCTCTGGTGACATCTAGACTCCATTATCCGCCATGATTCCCAGCCTGCAGCAGTGAGGAACGTTTAAGCCACATTTCCTCCAGACGTTTGTGTGTAACCACACCCCCACCGCATAGTTTAGTCTTTACTAACTAAACTATGGTGGAAATGCTCAGTTTTACCAGCGGGAGAACTGCACTCCTTTCTTTGGTTGTAAACCAGCACTGAACAGCTCAATAAGAGCTCATTCATCCACCAAGTCGACAAACGACAGCAGATATCAGTTCAGAGAGTGTATCACCTTATATATATATAAATATATACGAATATATATATTCATATATATATATATATATATATATGATTGGTCAGGGAGGAGAGTCAGACTGAATTATAAGATATTAAACATAATAAAAAGGTAATTTTAAAAGTCTCGACTAAACTGAATCAACCAGGTCTGAATGTCTGATTACAGAAACTCATACTGAAATAAAGGGATTTTACTGAACTGATTAATTATTAGCAGCTCGTCTGATCTAAACTGTGGGACTGTTATATATACATATTCACAAAGTTCGGATCGGTTTACTCTGCATTCCGGTACTTTGAATACTACTTTGATAACAACTGGATTGGTGCACCAGTTCCCAGAGACATACTCCAGTATCTCTTTTAATCCAGAAAACTGAATAAAGTGTTTATAATATTCAGTAACTCGAATCCGATGCCTAAAAGAACCACTTCTAGAACCTTTTTCTGAGTGAATGAACCACTTAAGAAGAGGAGGAGACGCTCCTAACCGCACTGATGGGTTGGGCTTCACCCACTAACAAAAGAAAACACCAGTACAAACAGAAAGGTCGTGTCACAACAGCCCGGTTTCTCAACCTCAGTTTGGATTTTGCTCAGCCAGCAGAATTCAGGCTTGAGAAAGTGCAGCTGAGCTTCAGACGGTGATTTGGTTTTGTCTGGGCGGCTGGAACGGCGTGTTCAGGGCAGCGTGGTGCAGTGGATGGGCACATAATGACGCACTGTGAGGCTTGGCTGGATCGGGTTGGCTCCGTACCTCCGAGCTTGAGGCTCTGTCCTTCCATGAACCTCCTCCAGTGTACAGTGAGCTAAAGCTGCCCACAGCTGCCCTATTCACGGCTGATGTAGCTGTGCCATGGTGGGCCCTGTCCCCAGTGCTCACACTCACACAATGGGCTTCACACACACACCAGCACACTGAGGGGGCCTGAAACTAGGCTTTTGTCACACTTCCTGCCAGGTTCTAGCAGTTGGGCCCAGCATTGTTGGTACACTCTGCCCTACAGCTGCACAGAATTAGATCATGATATCCAGCCTAATGCAAAAGGTTCGTCCCCCTGGTTGAGTGACATATGCTGATGTTTGAACATAAATAAATAAAACTTTATTTCTTAAATTTAACAAATATTTACCGTATTTAATGTTCCATTACTTTTGGACTTGACACTTTGGACCCTTATATGTTGCATTCAGTTAATTAACAGTAATTATTTGCAAACATTTGTATTCCCTGGACTATTTACATGTTGTTGATAAACAAATACACACATATTTATTGACAAAAGTATCGGGGCACCTGCTCAGTCATTGTTTCTTCTGGAAACAGAGCTGATCCTGCTTTTGTTGGAGTAACTGTCTCTACTGTCCAGAGAGGAAGACTTTCTACTGGAGTTGCTGTGAGGATTTAATTGCAACAAGAGCATTAGTGAGGTCAGGATGTTGGATGATGATCACCACCCCACCTCATCATCCCTAATTTCCCAACTTATCCCATCCTAAAAGTACTGGATGGAGCTCCACCACCATCATTCCAGAGAACACAGTTCCTCCACTGCTCCACAGCTCCTCAATGCTGGGGGGCTTTATACCCCTCTAGCCCACGCCTGGCATTATTAGGCAGCATGGAGCCAATAGGGTCATGATGTTGATCTGCTCCAGAGAGTCCTATTCTATTGGCAGTACTTCTCTGCAGGAACTAGACAAGCTGTATACATATATATATATATATATATATATATATATATGCATTTCTCAGCTAGCTCCTCCAGTGAATCGGCTCCTGAAGGCTCAGTGGAGAGCGTTATCAGCTCCAGCCAGGTCTGGCTCCTTTCCTCACGTCCTGTCGAGGCCGTTGCAAAGACAGACTCCTTGTTTATGTGCGTCTGTATCCAGGAGATATCATAAAGATTTGTGAGCAGTAAAGCGTAGGTAGTGAGTGACCACACCTTACTGCAGAAACCGAGTTTAGTGACTAATCCTCTCCTGCTTTGATGAATGTAGGAAAGTCGTCTAGGCAGCCAGGCTGTGTTTGTATTATCATTAATATATATTAAGGCAGACGTCTTTTCTGTGACATAGGCAACCTGTGATTCTTCTGAAAGAGCTGCAGATAACTTGGTGGTTTCCTCTTTGTGAGTAAGCAGCAGTGGGAGGGGCCTGGTTTGAGTGTTACTGCGTTGGTGATTGGGCTGCAGACTATGAAAAGTGTGGTATGCTGCCTGTGGGCTGTGTATTGGCGAAAATCTGGCTATATGATACTCATCATGATGAAGGGTGTCATATTAAAAAAACACCCATACATTTGAATACAATATGAGTATAAAAAGGTTTACTTTTATCCAATAAAACGTGAGAAAAAAAGTGAGATCTGAAGACTGAACTCTGCCCTCTAGTGGTTGGGGTTTAGACACAACACTAAATGAACCACTGTCTGACTCCAATCCAATCTAAACTCTTCATTAATAATCAATACTGTGTTTCTGAGAACTGATACGGTACTGAAAAACATAATGTCATGATACGTTTGATATATCAATATTTTCTTAAGCCATTAATTAGGTAAAACACTTACTTAAGTCCTGCAGATCCTGTAGAACTGCCCATTGGCTTCTATTGTGTGTTCTTTTTCAGAGATTAGGTTGGAATTTTCCTTTAGCACCTTCCCAGAACCACGTCTACCACTTAAAATCATCTTAACTGATAAAGAGAGAGAGAGAGAGAGCTTACTGTGCTTCTCACTCTACCATTTACCAATCATTTTGTGTAAAGACGCTTCTGGGAAACCCAGCTGTGGATTTCCCAATCCGGACGCTGCTTCGAAGGATTTGTTTGACATAGAATTTTCACCATTTACTAGATCTTACTTCTCTTCTAGAGTCTTGGTACTCTCTTCAGTCGTATCACACAGCTCTGACCTGGAGGTTATTGCCCCTTTATCAGAGGTTTCACCCTGATCCACCCTCCTTACCCCATCTTCTAACTACGGCCGTCCGTGAGAAGAAAGAGCCATTGACCCCAGATAAGCCTAAAAGAGGAACGACCAGCAGTAATCAGCCCCTGTCCGCTGCGTTCTGCACGCGCTCCCTCCAGCAGAGACCTTTGTGTCTCCTCGTACACAAAAGACAAGCTGACAGAAGTGAGGCAACAGGAAATGCTTGACTGAAAGGTAATTCTTATTCCCGCTGCCTTCAGACTGCAGGAGTTCAACCCGTGCATTCTTCCTCCTGCTACCGCCTCCTTACGGCCTCGCCTCTCCCGGCCCCCCTTTTATCCCGCATAAATTTTAATAGTAATTAAACACAAAAGGGCTAAAATGGGGGTCACTGAATACATAATGCCTTCATTTGCGTAATTTACCCAGCACCCCTGACCCCCTTTTAGGGGTTGCAGTGCAGTAAGCGCTGTCCTGAAAGGCTTTCAGTCAGCTCTGGTTGTGATTGTATTGATGGAATGGGAAAGTAATGATGTTTCTTTTCGTGCTCCTAATTTAGAAGGAAGGCTTTGTGCTTTTTGGTTCTATGGCTGAGACATTCGAGGCGTCTGGAGATTCGGCACTTAATTGCCTGCATTAATGGGCCTGTTATATTAATAGACCAGAGCTGTTCCTCCCACTCGTTAAATAGAGCAGTGATGAGTTTGAGGGCAGGAAATTCACAAAGGCCATCCAGATCAAGGCGTCACGCTAAGGGCATCTGCAGCATGACAGGAATGTTTGGCTGTTATTAAGATGTTAAATCTTAGTTTATGCTACATCTGCAGAAGGACAGTGCAACCTCCTGTACAACATCCGGCGAATTCCACCCTTCCTCTCTGCACACCATCAGACCCCTGCAGCTGACCCAGAACACAGCGGCACGGGTCAGGTCGGGTCGTCTTTATCGTTTCTAAGTTCAGCCATGTTCAGCTCCTCCTCCTCTGCTGCGTTCTCTCTTCACTGGCTTCCTGTAGCTGCTGCCCAGGTCACCAGATTCAGCCAAGACTGGACCAGCCAGCCCCTCCGTACTTGATAGCGATGGTCAAAAGCCTGATCTGCACCAAGAGCCCTTCCAGCTTCAAGTACGGCTCGGCTCGACCCGCCATCCTTTAAGATCCACGGAAGACGAGCGTCCAGACTTTTTACTGTCCTGCACCGAAGTGGTGGAACGAGCTTCCCCTGGGTGTCCGAACAGCAGAGTCCAACACTCACTGTCCTCAAACCCAGACTGAAGACCCTCCTCTTCTGAGAGGACTTGGGTGAAGAGTAGAGTATTATGGTCTGTATATTGACTTGTGTTTAGTAGAGTCTAAGATTAGAGGATCTGAGTTTTAGTCTATTTAAACTAGCTGAGGTTCTTCTTCAGTAAACAGTGAAGCTCCTCTGTAAGAACTCTGGAGAAGAGCGTCTGATAAATGCAGTAAATTAATTGTGCACTCAAAAGGTTGATAAGTACAGTTGGGATGGGGAATTTACACGCATACTCATCATGGAAATTAATATAATGTCAATCCTGGGTTTCTTCTCTTGGAACTGTTCTTTTTCTGGGGTAGAATGAAAAACATATTTTTGGAGGGTTTTTCTGACAACAAACAACGACCATGATAATATTTGGTGAAACGTCTCTTAGACTTTTACGCCTTGACCAGACGCTTTTAAAGGTAGCCATCAGCAATCTCCTGGCTGGATTCTGGTTGGATGGTTGACCACTCTTTTTGGCAGAATTGGTCAAGAAAATTTAAATTAGTTGATTTTCTGTAACTTACCCAACTTTCAGTGTAATTATTATAATTAGATGAAGAATCAGCCTGGCCGCATGGAAGGACTTTGAGAATTAAACTGTCATTGAAACATTGTTTTCAGCAAGCGTTCAGTTTGACGCCAGATAAGTACCAACTAAATCAGGAGCAATCCGTCAACTTTGTTTGCTCAGGAAATAAGATTGTTTGGTCAGTGGGGTCATTCTGAACCAATGGTGACAACAGACCGATAACCTAACTAACATGATCCAGCTTCGTTCTCAGCCCTTAGTTCAATGTAGCACATGAGTTCAGTGGCTGGTCAGTTGTTATAGTGATTAAACTGCTGTTAGCTCTGGCTTTCAGTCCGTTGACAGCTGGATGCCGTGGATTTTAATGAGCGTCAGAGTCAGACCGTTTTGAAAGGATCACTTCCCCACCATTAACCGCTCCTGAAACACTCCTCTTACCTCGAATCAAAGCCACAGCTATAACTCACGGCTTAGAACTAGCCTTGAAATACTCTCTGTGGTCTGCAGTAGCAGGAATGCTGTACTGCCTCGTCTGTACATGACTGGTGAGGGGATGAGGGGATTGGGCAGTATTTAGCATAAGTGCATCACAGTATAGAAGAGCTGTGTAGTGTATTTGCGCAATAACACACCAGAAGTAAAGCCGTATCGCCAGATATTGCCACAGGTGTGCTGATGTTGAAGGCACAAAGCCAATGGCAAGAGATCAGCTCACTCTTACTGTGATTCTACCACAGTTCTGATCATCCAGATTTATTCATTAGAGTTCCAGACACAAAAACAGAGCAAGGAGAAGGTTTCCTCACGTCCATAGTGGTGTTATCCACCATGCAGTCTCATTTTGCTCACATGCAGCTTGTCTAGTCCCTGTAGAGAAGAAGTACTGCCAATAGAATAGGACTCTCTGTAGCAGATAAACATTTACATTTATGGCATTTAGCTGAGGCTCTTATCCAGAGTGACTTACAAGGTCACTCTTATTACAGAGGTGGGCCAATGTAGTGTTAGGAGTCTTGGTTGGTGTGGCGCAACAGATAACACCACTAGTTGCCAGTGAGCTACCACACCATGTGGGAGACTGGGGTTCGATTCCCAGTCTGGGTGACTGTGGGTGCTGCGCTACACCAATAAGAGTCCTTGGGCAAGACTCCTAACACTCCATTGGCCCACCTCTGTAATATGAGTAACCTTGTAAGTCGCTCTGGATAAGAGCGTCAGCTAAATGACATAAATGTAAATGTAAATGCCCAAGGACTCTTATTGGTGTAGCGCAGCACCCACAGTCACCCAGACCGGGAATCAAACCCTCCATCTCCCACATGGTGTAATAGCTCACTGGCAGATAGTGGTGTATCTGTTGCACCACACCAACCATATCATGACCCTATTGGCTCCATGCTGCCTAATAATTCCAGGCGTGGGCTAGAGGGGTGTAAAGCCCTCCAGCATTGAGGAGCTGTGGAGCAGTGGAAGAGCTGTGTTCTCTGGAATGATGGTGGAGGAGCTCCATCCAGTACTTTTGGATAGGATAAGTTGGGGATGATGAGGTAGGGTGGTGATCATCATCCAACATCCTGACCTCACTAATGCACTTGTTGCTGAATGCAATCAAATCCTCACAGCAATGCTCCTGCTCCAAAATCTAGTAGAAAGTCTTCTTCTCTGGACAGTAGAGACAGTTACTCCAACAGAAGCAGGATCAGCTCTTTTAAAACCCTTGATTTCACACCTTCAGCAATGTGAGCTCAGGTTCGAGCCCACTTTCCTCTTAATCACCCTCTTCCAGTGTAACAGCAGCCTGGCTCACACTCCCCTGAGGGGAGGCGAAGGTTTACTCAGTCCCCTTGGCCGCTGTGAGCTCACAGGTTCTAATCGTAGTGTAGCAACAGTCAGCATCTCGGTCAGCCTGGTCAATATTTACACACCCTTGCCATTACAGCGTCAAGTGGCAGAGACGTGCGAAAGGAAGGTAAATAAAGGAGCTTAAACATGCGATGGGGGTGGAGTGCTGCTGTGTGCAGGTGTGTGCATGCTTAGTGCTAGGGATGTTGGATACAGTGGGTCAGGTATGGACTATTTTAACCCCAGTCCTCCTTCAATACTTTTATTTACATCTGTGTTATAGAGCCTCTGTACACCATCCTGTATCAGCTCCACCTTAAACCAGCAGCATGCATTTCTGGACAGTGTGAGAGCTGCAGAAGCTTGATCTGAAGGTGGAGCAGCATGTGGGTGGAGGTGGTAGAGAAACACTACAGGATTCTACACTAATATGACTCTATGGGTTCTGCAGCGTTACACAGCAGTTCTGGAGAGAGGTTCTCCTCCTGCAGCTCCACCACCAAACCTCCATAGTGCAGTAGCAGCAGCACTCCGGCCCGGAGTGGGAATGACGGAGACGCCGTTCTCCCCCTGTTCCAGTCATTGGAGGAGCATCAGCATGATCCTGAAGCTGCTGGTTTAAGGTGGAGCTGATGCAGGGTGATGGTTTAAGGTGGAGCTGATGCAGGATGATGGTTTAAGGTGGAGCTGATGCAGGATGATGGTTTAAGGTGGAGCTGATGCAGGGTAATGGTTTAAGGTGGAGCTGATGCAGGGTAATGGTTTAAGGTGGAGCTGATGCAGGGTAATGGTTTAAGGTGGAGCTGATACAGGATGATGGTTTAATGTGGAGCTGATGCAGGATGATGGTTTAAGGTGGAGCTGATGCAGGGTAATGGTTTAAGGTGGAGCTGATGCAGGATGATGATTTAGGGAGGAGCTGATGCAGGGTGATGGTTTAAGGTGGAGCTGATGCAGGGTGATGGTTTAAGGTGGAGCTGATGCAGGGTGATGGTTTATGGTGGAGCTGATGCAGGATGATGGTTTAAGGTGGAGCTGATGCAGGATGATGGTTTAATGTGGAGCTGATGCAGGGTGATGGTTTAAGGTGGAGCTGATGCAGGATGATGATTTAAGGAGGAGCTGATGCAGGGTGATGGTTTAAGGTGGAGCTGATGCAGGGTGATGGTTTAAGGTGGAGCTGATGCAGGATGATGGTTTAAGGTGAAGCTGATACAGGATGATGGTTTAAGGTGGAGCTGATACAGGATGATGGTTTAAGGTGGAGCTGATACAGGATGATGGTTTAAGGTGGAGCTGATACAGGATGATGGTTTAAGGTGGAGCTGATACAGGATGATGGTTTAAGGTGGAGCTGATGCAGGGTAATGGTTTAAGGTGGAGCTGATGCAGGGTGATGGTTTAAGGTGGAGCTGATGCAGGATGATGGTTTAATGTGGAGCTGATGCAGGGTGATGGTTTATGGTGGAGCTGATGCAGGATGATGGTTTAAGGTGGAGCTGATGCAGGATGATGGTTTAATGTGGAGCTGATGCAGGGTGATGGTTTAATGTGGAGCTGATGCAGGGTGATGGTTTAATGTGGAGCTGATGCAGGGTGATGGTTTAATGTGGAGCTGATGCAGGGTGATGGTTTAAGGTGGAGCTGATGCAGGATGATGATTTAAGTTTTAAAACCATTGTTTAACCTGTGCACAGTTGGAGGAGTGGGAGGCTGAATCTCAACCCCCTCCCGGGTCTGTTTGGACTGCACTAGGTGATGAAATGATGGGCTCTACACCCAAACAGAGCGCTATAGGTCTAATATAAAGCCTTTCACAAACCGGCTGCCTGCCCGTTTAAAAGACGTACTGGAACATAGGGCCGTGAATAAAGCTTTGTGTTTGTACATGTCAGTAGCAGTGGACACAAGCCAGGGCGGTTTTCACAAGTAGCGTCTTCTGACCGCATACACCCAGCGCCGGCTCCTACTCTGTGCTCTTGTGACCTTCTTGTGTCGAGTGATGAAATTTCCTCTTGTATGCGAGAGGTTTCATTTTCAGGCTGGCTTCTTTATGACTGATACGACTCGATAAAGAGGATTTCCAAAAAAGGATAATCATTACATATGAACACATCCAGAGGGGCAAGGTAAAAACGTAGGCAACAGGCAGAAGGTATAAACCCAAAGAACCAAGACACAGGCAGGAGGTCAGAAGGGCTAGGCAAGAGGGCAAGATCGACAATACAAAGCACAGTCATACACAGGAAGTAACGCTCAGCAGGTCCCCAAACTAGGGACACAATACTTCGGGGGCTTATACTCTATCCTAATTACCCATACGACAGGTGGTAATAATCAGAACTGATGGGTGATGAGGATGAGAGTGAGGATGGCTGGTTGAAGTCACGTGATCACTCATAGTGTGTTCCAGTGGATTCTGGGAAATGGAGTCTGGAAGTTGCAGAGGCACTCGACAACGTGATTGGATAATATGGTAGTGAATTGGCTGCGTAATGCCTGAGACGTTGTTTTATGATTAGTTCTGTAATTATATATTGACTTAAAACATTTTAGGTCAAAACATATTAATTAATTAATTTTTTTATTTATTTTAAGAAATGTGTTAATTATTTTATTTATTTATTTATGTATTTATTTCTAGATTTACAAGTATTGCATTTTCATCTTTCACAACTGCATGTACAAACTTTTTTTTGTTGTGTTTTAGTTTTTTGTTGTTTTGGATTGCAAAGAAAATGGTTATATTTGCATTATAGACTTTGCATTATAGAAAAGTCAGTGGAATTCCCCTATAAGCCCTGAGGGTTGTATGAGGAGCCACATTTCAGTTCCCCACTTTCATAACCACACTGCGTACATATACATAGTGTTAGTGTTACTAAATAGCTCACAGTGCACCTTATATATATATATATATAAACAGAGACCAAATAAAAACAAGAGCCTGTTATGCAAATTATTTTGAGCTGTTTAATCTGTAATTAGGGATAAGTAGAACCTGCAGCACCTGGACTGTGCATTATACGACCTGCAGCTGCCAGATGTTAGTTTAACCCTTTTGCTCAATCAAACACTGAGAAACTGAGCTCCTGAATGGACTGCACTCATACTGACATCACAGAGATTCGGTTTGTGTAAATAAGGTACTGTAAATACATACTGGATACATACATACATAAATGACTCATTAAATGTTATTAAACTTTCAGTGCATTTTCATCTCTAATTAGTGATGAGTAGAACCTCACTTTAGGATATAGAACCATTATTGATGTATGAGTGATTATTAAAACCTTTTATTTATTTAATATCACAAACAAGAAAACCCCCAGCACTATCTAGAACCCACAAAGATCAAATCACACACTAATAATATTTAACTAATAATTAATAAATGCTGAGTAATTTGCATAACAGGGTGGTAACACAGTGTTGTCAGGTGTTGTCATGCTGCTCAGCTACTCTGGGGGCAGGTTTGGAAGAGGAGATGTTTGGTGAGCCAGGGTTTAGAATGAGTGACTGGTTCGTCTGTGTCTGTGTGACTGTGCTGTGTGGGAAACCAGTCCTCCCACTGCAGGTTTGGATGTGAATGGAGCTCCGAAATCGACAGTGTCGAGTGTTCGGAGGCAGACGGTGATTTAAGAGCTATGGGAAAGGGCCTGCAGGCTAGGCCTGTTGGTGATCTGTGCTGACCCCTCCATTCCCCAGTGATGATTTATATGTAGGAATGCCATTGATGTGCACCTAAACACACACAGTGAAAGAGAGAGCGTGACAGTCACGTTTATTAATACCATCTGGACTGCTCGTCACTGCTGCAGTGGACTGAGTGTATGTGTGTGTGTGTGTGTGTGTGTATATATATATATATAGTTATAGCCACCTGAACTCCGGACCTCATCAGAACAGATGCAGGTGAGGTTTCTCCTGGACGCCCCCCAGCGTGGATGGGTTATGAAGTGGTTGCTATGGTGTTGCTAGGTGTTTGCCAGATGGTTGCAACAGTGTTGCAGATTGCAGTGGTATTTCATGCAGTTGCTAGGGTGTTCCTAGGTGGTTGCTATGGGGTTGCTATGGTGTCTCAGGTGGTTGCCAATTGGTTTCTGTGGTACCACATGTGATTGATTGGCTGTTACTAGTGCATTTGTTTCAGCGTGATATGAGAAGGGTGCCAAAACATTTGCATTCAATTCATTCCTATGGGGAAAATAAATCTGCAGAAATCTGTTGCTATGTGGAAACTGTGCATCCAATCAAAAATCTGCGTACAAGCACACATCAGATCAGACCGAACAGTCTGGAGTTGGAACAGTGTTGATATCTTGAATATATAAATATATTAGAGAGGGGGGGGGTGTATGCCTGCATGTGTGTGTCATTGCTTTTTGCGAGGTTTAGCGGGTCGCACACCTCCTTTATCGAGCTTCTGCTGCTCATGTCTGCAGGCGGAGGGAGAGGGCTGCATTCCTCTGCTCTAGAGACAGGAAGTCCTGCGTATGGTTCGCATTTTCAAGCCCTTGCAGTGAACCCGTGGTGTTCCTGCGTGGTGATAGTGGTGTGTGGTGGGTTAGTGGAGAGAAGGAGATGGAGTGGGAACGAGGGGGGCAGAATTCCGAGCATTCCCCTGTCTGTCTGACACAGCAGAGAGCTCCGTAGCTCAGGAGAGAGAGAGAGAGAGAGAGAGAGAGACAGAGAGAGAGAGAGACAGAGAGAGAGAGAGAGAGAGAGAGAGAGAGAGAGAGAGAGAGAGAGAGAGACAGAGAGAGAGAGAGACAGAGAGAGAGAGAGAGAGAGAGAGAGAGAGAGAGAGAGAGAGAATGTTCTTAAATAACTATGGAGTTAAGGTGATCTGAGGAGAAACCGCAAGAAGAACCATCTAGGATTGAACCGTACTGTTTACTACAGTGGTTAACAACACTGACTGCCCTGCTGGGTAAGCACACCGCACCGCACCACACCACACCAGTAAGAGTTCTTGAGCAAGACCCCTACCTCAACGTTCTCCTACCAGTGTACCAGCCCAGGTCACAGTGGAGCATTTCTATTGGTCCATTGATCATGAAATTCTGATACAGAATAAAGAACAACATCATGGAGGAAAGTGGAAAATGACAAAAATGTAGTACTACAACAATGTAGTATTTCTGTTGTTTTTCAGTTTTTGACATATATATATATATATATATATATATATAAGATATAAATAAATTAATATTATAGAATTGATCATCATTTGTAACTATGGTAACAGTGGAATACTGTTTTTTGGTATACCATGGTATGAAAAATGATGGTTATCATACCATGCTAATTTGCTCGATATTGGAAAACAATGCTACTGAACTGCAAAGATTGTTTTAAAGCAGTCAGTTATTATTACAGAATGATCTATAATAAAAATAATCATTAGCTAGATATGAAATAGTTCAAAAAAGCTCCACCTCCTGTGCAGCTTTCTCATTTATTTACATATTTATTATTAAAATTGAGACATTTTACATATAATGCATTATAAATTAGCCTAAAATGTTGTAATTATAGTAAAGCATTTGATCAATTAAACAACATTCTGCTTGCATTCCTTTAAGGGTCACTGTATATGACAATAATAATAATATTAATAATAATACTAAGAATGCAGTAAAATACTGTATACTGTGTTCTGTGACACAGTAAAGCCGTGATGTTAGGAGATGATCATCAAACCGTTCAAATCTCATACGTCTGCAACCCTATTTGTAGCTTTTATTATGGTGAAAACCAGCACAAATGGAGATCCAAGGTTCTTGCGTGCCAGTGAAGTCATTTTGGATAAGAGCTTCAGCCAAACCCTGCGGGTGAAATGATTGAATCCAACATCTAATCCAGGCAACAGTTCTCCCAGCAGATCCTCCTGTCGCTCTCTCTCAGCGCTGCTCTAACAGACCCGTCAGACCTGTCACTCTTCTTGAGTGTCACGGCCTCACCATCGCGCCCCTTCCCCACCTCCCCCACCTCCCCAGTCTGTCCTCCAGTGGCACTCTCATGCCCCCCATCTCCCCAGTGCCCTAAACCATCACGTGGTTTGGACGCTACCGCGCACAGTCAGATGTGGAGACACAGAGCCGTCAGTTCTGTCAGGACGAGCTGGAGCTGGACAGGGCTGCTAAACAGCACCGGGTCACACGAGGACGGGAGCGCAGCCCGGCAGGTCCCTGCAGCGCCCTAATGTGGTTAGAACGGCTCTGGGGGGAAGGATTAGATTGGTCCTGGCGCCGAGTCTGCTCCTGTTCTCAGTCTATCGAGTAAGGTTTGGATTTGTGGCAAGGTCATGGCATTGTGGGAAATGTAGTGGATTTAGGCTTATTGCTATGGTGACGGTAGTTTTGTAGTCCCCGCCCACTCTTCTTGCTTCTTCTTTATCATTTTCTTTATCATTTCTTTTTGCAGTGAAATCACTGTAAATATACAAGTGTTTCCAATATTCTGGCCTCTGTTTTTATCTTATTACAGCTCATGAAATTGTGGTGGATTGGATGAGGATGGTGTGTTGGCACTGTTGGACAGTTGTATGGTGTTTGTGTCTGAACATTTACACAATACAGGCTGTACCGACTACCTCAGGGGGGCGCTATACCACACTAGGTGGAACAGACTGTATCTGTATATATATATATATAGTTATAGCCACCTGAACTCCAGACCTCATCAGAACAGATGCAGGTGAGGTTTCTCCTGGACGCCCCCCAGCGTGGATGGGTTACGAAGTGGTTGCTATGGGGTTGCTAGGTGGTTGCCAGATGGTTGCAACAGTATTGCAGATTGCAGTGGTATTTCATGCAGTTGCTAGGGTGTTGCTATGGTGTCTCAGGTGGTTTGTTAAGTGGTTTCTGTGGTACCGCATGTGATTGATTGGCTGTTACTAGTGTATTTGTTTTAGTGTGATATGAGAAGGGTGCCAAAACTTTTTTGTATCTGGCGGCGGGTTGCTCTAATAGCTTTGTTTTCCTTGTTAAAGAGGACAAATTCAGCTACTTTAAGCTGCACCCATTGCTGACACAGATGTGCAAAAGCACACACTCACAGCTTGTCTAGTCCCTGTAGAGAAGAAGTACTTCCAATAGAATAGGACTCTCTAGAGCAGATCAGCAGGAACCTACTGGCACCATGCTGCCTAATGTTTTACAGTCTAGTAGAAAATCTTTAATTCCCTTGATGAACAGTAAGTGAGCCGGTGTCCCAATACTTTTGTCCATGTAGTGTGTAGAGAATCTTACCCAGTGAATTTAATCCAGAGGTCCACAGTGTTTATTGCGTACAAACCTGCATGGCAGCCGACCAGTAAAGCATTTGATTGACAGTGTGAGGACAGGTCATGCAGAACGAGCGAGTTATTATCATTATAGGGATCATTAATGGACGTCTGGCAGGAAGCTAACATGTCTCAGATGTCATGTATGTCTTGTATGGACGCTCTAACAGGTCTGTTTTCTCTCCATGTGTTGACCAGGTGCTAACCCCAACACGAGTCGGACAAACGTATGCCTACAGCCCCGCCCCCAACAACTCTCAAGACCTTTACGATGTGCCTCCGATGCGGCAACAGGGGGTAAGAGATCGAATAAGCTCATAAAGAGGGCCGTCCGGCTCTGTCCAGGGGTGCTTCTTAGACCCAGTGCAGGTGGTGGGAGACAGGAGGATGACATCCCTCAAGGATGAGATCCCTCAATGTAGAAATACACCCCCCCCCCCCCCACCGCAATTGCAGTTACCTGTAAATAATATTGTTATTGTTTATTTATCTCTATTATTTATATTGTGTATATATTGTAATTTATTTACATTTTTGTATATCCCTACATCTTGCTATCCCTTTTCTGCTGACACTGAGAATTTCACCACTGTGGGATTAATAAAGGATTATCTTATCCTAAACTTAAGATCTTATCTTTATCTTATTTTATATTCCAGGTCTATGATTTTCCACCTGGAAAACAGACAGGAAAGCACTCGAGCCCTCATGGTCAGAGCCTGTACGATATCCCTCCGACAGTGGACACGCGGAATCAGGGGGTGTACGACATTCCTCCGACAGTGGACACGCGGAATCAGGGGGTGTACGACATTCCTCCTCCATCTCAAGGGGTATGTTTGAGTGAAGGAAAGCTCATGTTTGACAGTTCAGTGGTCATGTTTTCCATTGGAAAGCAAGGAATGCAAAACGCTGCACTCGCTTTAGCTCAGCAGTCGAGAAGGAGAAGTCCTATCTGAATGCCTTCTTTGTTCTCGGTGTCGGTTAAGAGTGCTGCCTTTCCCTAAATTGCAGGGCCACAAGTGGAAGAAAATAAATAATATCATTTTTATTAGTTTCCCCGGTTACTAAATGAATGCCTTGCCTGCCAGCAGTGATCAAGTCTGGTCCAGAACTGTGCTCTGAACTCTGCAGTGAGGGATGTTAAAGACCGAAAATAACTGCTTTCCGGACCCTCTTATGTTTCACTGCTTTACACCGTCCAGTCCGGCCCAGTCCGATGCTGCGAGGTTGTTTGTAATAAATTAAAGTATGCTGGGAACCAGTTATTTGCGTCGCATTTAATTAGGGGGTTCCAGAGCTTCGACTGTCTGTAAAAGGCAGATTTCAAGCCTGAGTGAAATCGCGTAAAGCCTGCTCCTAGTATTTGTTGATCTACGTGCTCATGGTATGCCCCATGTACATCAGGACTCGTACCTCATGCTCAAATGAAATGTGGGGTTGTCAGATATGTTCCATATCCGGTTAAACTGTCTGTAGATTTGAGACTGTCAGCAAACCGGCTGAGACGCTGTGGATAGGCTTGGGCGGTAACAGCGTATACTCAAGATCTAGTACACGGCCAAATAGGCTCATTCCCCCATGTGCATTTAAGAGAGCCACAGGCTGGGGGCGCTGTGGGAGCTCACTGATGAATAAGGTCACGCTCTGAAAACAGGTGGGATAAAAAAACAGGCCCACCTCAGCTGCAAGTTTGACTGAAGGACTAAGACTAAGACTGAGTAAACCTGGATCAATCCGTCTACTAAACCTTCCTGAAATCAGTGGAGACACTCCTGACCCCGCTCACCTCCACCGACTCTGCGCTCTCCGGTCTGAGGCTCTATCCTCAGTCAGCTGGAACCCGGCCTGTGCTGTGCTGGTCAGCCTGCTGGCTAACTTATCTGAGCCTAGAGAACCGGCTACGAGTCCAAACCCAGCAGAACCGGCCTCTCATTTCCCCTTTCTGACCCTCCCAGCACAGTCGCTCCACCTCGCTCTCAGACTCCAGTGTTTATGGTCAGCGCTTGTGTCGGGGTCAGCGGTCAGTCAGCAGCAGCTGCTCCGGGCGTCTGATACTGGGTGGAGCTGTAGCTGAGCTAGCTAAGCAAAGGCTAGCTTAGCGAGCGGCTACAGAATCAGAACCACAGGAAAAAGCTTTCAGTTCAGCTTCTGTCCTTTAAAAACTCGCAGCCGCTCGATCACCAGCCTCCAGCCGCTCGAGTCTTTCTCGTCTAGACGTTTAGAAGTGGGCTTTCAGTCAGACAGACTGTTCTCCTGCTAACTGAGCTAATGCTAACCAGCCTCTCTCTCCTGATTCAGAGCGGTTTAATGTTTGAATGATTATGACATATTTAATGTTTGTACGATTAAACATTTATTGAATGATGGATTTGATCTCGTGTATTCTCAGGTGTATTCGGTACCACCTTTCCGGGGTAACGCTGCACAAGACGAAGGCAACTATGACTTTCCCCAACCTCACAAACACAAACAAGAGGGCGTCTACGACGTTCCGCCATCCTTCATCTCCAAGTCCACTCAGTGCTCCCAGTCCAACTATGACTTCCCCCCAGCTTCAGAACACCGCATGCTTGCTAGCAACGACAACAGCATCTATGACGTTCCTGCCAGCCAGTCGGCCTCAGCAGGATCCCGAGATCTTTACAACGTTCCACAGGGAATGCCAGCACGTGATCGCAACAAGGGCATCTACGATGTGCCACCTACAGATTCGCGCTTGCTAGCTGACGTAACCGACGGTATGAACCGCCTTTCGTTCTCCAGCACCGGCAGCACCCGGAGCAGCATGTCCACCTCCTCCTCCACGGCAGGGTCGCCAGCCGAGGGTCGCCTGGTGCTGGACCTGGACTCTGCCTTGCAGCGGGTCGGGCGCCTACAGCAAGGCCTGGAAGCTTCGGTCTCTGCTCTCCAGAGTCTGGCCACCTCACCCAACTGGCGCACGTACGGCTTCATGGAACGCCACAGCAACGAAGTGCGCCTGATCCTGGAGCGTGTGCGCAGCACCCTGGCCGAAATCCTGGCCTTCGGGCGAGGAGCGACAGCCAACGCCACGGCCCTGTCCGACTCGGGCCTTCACTCCAAGCTGCGCCGGCAGCTGCAGAGGCTGGAAGACTCCCAGCAGATCCTGCAGCAGACTCACCAGGGCCTTGAAAGCAGCGGCTGGGCACTCAATGTCCTGGCAGCAGGCAGCAAGCAGCAGGGCAAAAGCGACGAGCTGGACCGCTTCGTCATGGTGGCGCGGACGGTGCCGGACGACGCCAAGCAGCTCGCATCAACAATAGGGGGCAGCGGCGAGCTGCTGTTCCGGAGGGCGCCAGTAGAAGGCGTCGTTCACCCCTTCACCTGCTCCCCGGCGGAGGAGGACAACCACAGCTGCAAGACCAAACCTTTCCCCGTCCCGCAGGACAGTGAGAAGTGTGTGAAAAGCTGGATGGAGGATTACGATTATGTCCATTTGCAGGTGAGAACGGGTCTAATAATAGCTTCCTCTTCCAAGCAGCTGCTGCCTGGAATTATCCGGGAATTATGAGCTTCCGAGTGGGAGGAAAACAGGCACACATCATAATTACTAGTCCTAATCATAATAACCGGCCAGACACTCAAGAATGAAAACATAACCAGCGATTTGGTTTGACTTCCATTACACTCAGAAGTAGAAGGAGAAGCATCAGTGTAGAAGCAGAAACCGTACAGAGTTCGGTGGCAGTAAGAAGCTGCACCGTCATTTTAACCTCTGTGTTGTCTTAAGCGTCAAAAATCAGCAGAGGAAAAACCCTTAACTGTCATTTTAGCTTGAAATTTAACAACTTAATGCCCCAGGTTGACCCAAACGAGAAAGTGAAACATCGCATTTGTATGTTTACTTCCATGAAAGCTGTGCATCACCAGGGTACGTAGATGATCTTGGGGTCATATTTGACCCTCAGAACACCCTCAGGGTGTACAGAATGTTAAGGCTACACAAGGATTAATAACTGGAAGCTTTGCCCTAAGACACTCTGGCTTACGAAACCTGATCTTCTGATTTCATAAAGGTCGCAAATGTTACGTAACACAGTTATCAACAACATTTCATGGCCATCATGTGTCACAGGGCAGTGCTGGATTACCCTTACCTGCTTATCTTGAGAGAGGAAGATCTCCAGCCAGCATGCTGATATGGGGCTCACATGGCTAGAACGTGGGCTAGCCGGGTTCCAGGTGGGCATGGGCTCAGAGTGGGCTCAGGCCCCATCGTTACAGACCACCTCATCTCACATGGGTCACATCTAGGCCCTTTTAGCATGTATAATCCAGATGGTGCCCATGTTTAACCCCTCCTGGTCCCATCACTGACCCTGGTCAGCATCCATATGTGGGGCCAACCTGGAACCAATGGACAAAACCTTCTGATTCCCAGTCCGGGCTACTCATACGGACCTACATCTATGAATAAATCAGACCAGAATCTCAGAGTCATTAATCAACCAGGTCTAGAACCTGGAGCAGAGCGGTGTGGCAGGTGGTTGCTGTGGTATATACACATTATGACCACCCTTGGTCTCCCAAATCCATCAGCCACACTGAGCAGACACGAGCACTGTGTAGATCTTTAGTTCCAGACTGGATCCATCTGTTTTTGTGCAGACTCTGTTATCAGCCTCCTCTCACCCTGTTAGTTCTTCAGTGGTCAGGAGCCCACAGGACTGACCAGCCCAGAGCAGACTGTAGTATTTGGGTGGTGGGTTCCCTCTGCGTAACTGAGAGGCAGAGATTAGTTTTATATAGACCTGAGGCAGAAGGTTGACAGGTTTCTGATGACCGGTTCATTCATAATGACCATGAAACATCTCTTAAGAGAGACCTTGATGGATCTGCATCTGGACTTCTCACAATCAGGTTCTAACAGTCCTAAAGAAAGTTCTAGACGTTAAGGAAGTTAGTTAGTAACACATTTGTCTTGGTTCCTCTCAAGGTTTCCAGCCACTGTTGCCACCAGCTTGCTCAAAAGAGGCTCGGACCCAGAATGGTTCAACCCGGAAGGTTGAATAAGGACAGTAATCACATGATCATCTCCTCAGGTTTTCGAGCCGCCTGACGCTTTTCCCTTTTCTCTTTTAAAGGGTAAGGACGAATTTGAGCGTCAGCAGAAGGAGCTCTTGGAGAAGGAGAACATCATGAAGCAGAGCAAAGTACAGCTGGGACAGGAACAGGTACACATTTGACAGCCCAATGTGTGACTTATTGATGTGACGTATTTTCCATAAATCCTCGCTGTGATTGGATGGCCTGGACAGCGTCCAATCTCTGATTGGCTGCCATTAGCAGCGCCCCCTGGTGGCTGTGAGGCTCCAAGCATTATGAGGTTACTGATGATGCTTTTGTGCCAGCTGTTTAACTCCGCCTCCTCTTCTCACTTTTACAGCTGAACCAGTTCAAGCAGTTGGAGCAGGAGGTGATCAAACCTGTGGAGAACGACATCACACAGTGGATCTCCCATCAGCACTCCACAGGCTCCTCCTCCCCTTCAGACTCCTCCTCCTCCACCTCCTCCTCTGTCGGGGGCGGCGCCCAGGTCTGTGTGCGGGATCGGCAGCTGCTGGGCTTCTATGCCGAGCAGTGCGAGCAGCACTTTGTGACTCTGCTGAACGCCGTGGACGCGTTCTTCGGCTGCGTGGCCGCCGGCCAGCCTCCGCGGATGTTCGTCGCACACGCCAAGTTCGTGATCCTCAGCGCCCACAAGCTCGTGTTTATCGGGGACACTCTGTCACGACAGGCTTCGGCGCCCGACGTGGTCAACCGGGTGATGGACTCCAGTAACGTTCTGTGCGAGATGCTCAAGACGGTGGTGGGCTCCACCAAGATGGCCGCCCTTCATTACCCAAGCACAGGTGCGGTGCAGGAAATGGTGGACCGGGTCACGGACCTCTCGCACCGGGCTCAGCAGTTTAAAGCGCAGCTCTTGCAGATGGCGGGGTTGTGATCCGGTCGGTGTGATCAGCTCCGGCTGAGACGTTCTGAACATTGTGTATTTATATGTATTGGGCCCATCAGCGAGGCTGTCTGTTGTAAATAGGTCCGTTTCCTTCTCTGTGTAAATATTCGGCTCTATTTTTGTTTAGATTTGTTTTATATAATATTAAGAATCGTATGAATATACATATATATATGTATGTATATATATATGAATATGAAGTGCTTTCTAAACCGCTATGTTAACATTCCATGTTCTTCGTATTGAGCACCTTATACGTTGCCCTTAAACTCGTTATTACGGCCTGTAGAAAAGTGCTGCGCCGCTGCTGGAAATCAGAGTAGCTCTTTCAGTCTCTTGAACTGTGCTGCATTGTGTTCTGTGGACCACGTGGTTCTAACAGTATAGACTGTTCTTCACTCTGTGACGTTTCTGTCATTCTCATTACATTGCAGTGGATTAGCAGGTGCTCTCGTGTAATTGGAAACCATTCAAGTATTGAGGGGGGGGTGTAATTTGGATTAAATTTCTAAAAAAATGAACAGTAGACCTGAATTTACTCGCCCTTCTTAGAAGTCTCCACCTAAACAAACAAAAAGTACTAGTAGGTATCAGTACTGGCTTTTGTATTTGGCAGCATCGAAGCTTATATTGAACACTATGTGTCCAAATATTTGTGGACACCCCTTCTAATGAATGCATTCATCTACTTTACGCTGCACCAGTTACGGGACTCTCCGGAGCAGATAACCATGAACCTATTGGCACAGAGGGGTACACATTGAGCTGTGTTCTCTGGAATGATGGTGGTGGAGCTCCATTCAGTACTTTTGCATGGGATAAGGTGGGGAGTTGGAGATAGGGTGGGCAATGCTCCAGAATCTAGTAGAAAGTCTTCTTCTCTGGACAGTAGAGACAGTTACTCCAACAGAAGCAGGAGAAACTCTACCCTTGATTTAAGAGGAAATCATGAATGAACAGGTGTCCCAATACTTTTGTCGATGTAGTGTGGACTCTAATCTCTGGACTCTGAGCGGACAGTGAAGCACTTTTGTAAGTCACTCTGGATAAAAGCATCTTCTAAATGCCGTAAATGTAAATTAAACTCTTTGTTTGTACTTTTGGGGTTTTTTATGTGTCGTCCGTTAACTTGTGTTAATTGGTCATTATCATCAACCTATCGCTGTAAGATGATCTGTTCACTAAAAGCCTGGCACAGTTCTGAGAAATCAAAAACTTAGAACAGGTTTTAGCAGGTTTGCACACTCGAATCCTGACCCAGAAGCATGAAGTCACACCACAGGAAGCATTACGTTACTTTTTTCTTTTCCAATGATGATATTAATATCGAAGTCCAGAATATCGGCCAACGCCAATCTATTATTTTGCCCTTACAAACTTACTAAGCTGTAAAATTAGCCTGAAATAAGCATCAAAAAGTAGACTACCGTGCTCAAACTGCTCAAACACTGCACTATACCACAGGAAGCAACACACAGCTAAGAGGACAACACCACACAGTGTGAGTGTGAGCTATTTCAGGCTGGATTCTGCTGACAACAGCGTGATACACACACCCATACAGACTGATGTGCTGCCGACTCCATTCTGCCGTAAGAACCTTTCTATGAAAGTATGGTTCAGCTCTCTGCGGTTCGAATCCTGAGCTGTGCACTTCATACAACATCATCTACAGTAGATTCAGAGAGGGTTCAGAGCCCATGTTGAGATTTGTACCATCAACCTAAAAAAATATATGTTTTAGAGTTAATTAGAAATTAAAAACTGAAATCGCAGCTGCAAGTCCTCCGAAAATACGTCTCTGAAATCTCTACACACCTGGATTTGGGCCGTTTATCCCATTCCACACGGCAGTTCCTCTCCAGCTCCCTGATATTTAATATAAAAAACCCTGTATACTACATCTATTATCAGGTGTCTCCAATAGAATAGGACTCTCTGGAGCAGATCAACATCATGACCCTATTGGCTCCATGCTGCCTAATAATGCCAGGCGTGGGCTAGAGGGGGTATAAAGCCCCCCAGCATTGAGGAGCAGTGGAGCAGTGGAAGAGCTGTGTTCTCTGGAATGATGGTTTGCTTTGTGTACTGGTGCACAGTCATATTGGAACAGGAAGGGGTCGTCTCCAAACTGTTCCCGCAAAGTTGGGAGCATGACATTGATCAAAATCTCTCGGCCTGCTGAAGCATTAAGAATTCCCTTCACTGGAGCCAAGGGGCCGAACCCAACTCCTGAGAAACACCCTCACATCATGATCCCCCCTCCACCAAACTTTACACTTGGCACAATGCAGTCAGACAATAGTAATTCAATTACATCAGTTTATGGTGTGCCGAGCCCAGAGTAGCGATGGCAGAGACGCTAATCTCCCACTTACAGTCAGCAGAGCATCAACATGATTTTAAAGCTGCTGTTTTAAAGGTAAATGAGCTACATAAAGCTGCTTCAAGGTTTTTCTGAGGCCTTTCAGAGTGGATGTAGAACATCGCAGCCTTCTGGTCAACCCCAGTGTGTACTTGGATACATATGAAATTGTAAAATCATCAGACCAAGGAGTAATTTGAAATTAGTCATTAAAAATGTATAAATAAATATATGTTATAAAGAAACCTTGAAACCTACAATTAATACAAGCCAATCAATAACGTCTGAAGACAGTAACGCCCCAAGTCAGGTGGGGTGGATTAGGATTGGAGACTGTGAGGGGTTAGCTTTCCAAGAGTAGGGTTGGAGACCACTGACCACCAAGCCTTTTTAGGGGTCCAAACATTCTGAACTTCTTAAACAGAAGAGGGCCGATTACCAAACCTTGCTCCACTCTCCTGAGCACAGATACAACGTAAGCACCCTGACTGTTTTCTGACCCACTTCTGAGTTTTATTGCCACACAGGTAGACTTGTTTAAGCCTTTATGGAGGTCAATAAATATGCAGAGCTTTGCCTCTTTTGTCAGAGCTGTTTTATCCTCCACAGTTTCAGCAGCTAATAGCTAATGTATTAATGATGTTCTCTCAGCCCCCAGTGAACATTTCCTTCAGCTTAGCAGGAACTGACTCTTAAAGGACTGCAGGCAGGTGAGGCCTGAGCGTCTGCAATAAAATGTGGCACCTGAAGGGGAATGTAAGTATATGGAGAATACACTGCGGTAACAGACAACTGAACCGGCGTTATTCAACTCAAACAAACAAAGAAACGCTTCAAACGTTCAATAGAGTTAAATAAAGCCAATTCATTGCTTGTTAATACTTGCTTGTTAGTATTTTCAGTTTTTTCTTTCAGCAGTATAATACCAATGCTATAATACGTATATGATATATGATCTAAGAAGTTTTCAAGGGTCCAAACAATCTGATCAGCCATAACTGAAGTGAAGAGCACTGCTGATCTGGGTCCAGTGGCTCCTGTCTGTCGAGGGGTGGATCTACATATTAGGCAGTGAGTGAAGAACAGTCAGTTCTTGAAGATGATGAAGGTGATGAAGCAGGAGAAATGGACAAGCATAAGAATCTGAGACACTTTGACCAGAACCAGACTGTGATGTTCTAGATAATGACTGGGTCAGAACATCTCCAGAACATCAGCAAGCAGGTCTTGTGGGGTGTTCTCTCCCGGTATGCAGTGGTCAGTACCTACCAAAAGTGCTCCAAGGAAAGACAACCGGTAAACCAGAGACAGGGTAATGGGTGCACAAGGCTCATTGATGCTCATGGAGGCTCCGCCCACCTCACAACTTACAGGACTTAAAGGATCTGCTGTTAACCTTAGTCTTGGTGCCAGAGACCACAGCAGGACACCTTCAGAGGTCTTGTGGAGTCCATGCCTTGATGGGTCAGAGCTGTGGTGGTGATGGCATATATACAGTATAGATACATATATAGATCGAGAGAAAAAGAGGTTTCCTTGTATCTCCATTTTTGCAGTTTTTCACGTTTCTCTATAATGTGAATCTGGTAGTTGGTCTTTATACCGTATCAGAATTTTATGATGAATGGATCAATAGAAATGCTCCATAATGACTTCTTCCTACAGTACAAGAAGGATAATAATGGTCAGCATGTACGCATGATTCAGGAAGCACTTCCTCAATAACAAGCGTCAAGGAAGTGCTACCAAGAAAGGGTTAGTAGGATTTCCAGAACATGGTCCTTCATTTACCATGAAACAGCTGTGCACTCAACTATACACAACACCAAACAGCAGACTGCTCGGCCATTACGGACAGGACAGTGGAGAGGAGACGGTAAACAGTGGATAATGGGGTGGGGAAAAGTAAACCAGCTGGTCCGGCTGACTATTGTGTGTGTGTGTGTGTGTGTGTGTTAGTCCTAAGACCAGGGCAGTCCAGGTTTGGCCACTCTATATATAGAGGTGGTTTGGTGTCCGAGTGAGGGAGTGTGCTGAGGCAGGGGCAGGACTGGTCATACTGTGGAGGTACGGGCGGTTGAGCAGTGGTACAGTGCCTCCGTCTGACTTCCTCAAAGTGTCCTCAGCGCAACAGAAGACTGACAGCTGATCCTACCTAGAACATAGAAACCACCTAGCAACACCATGGCAACCAACAGCTAAAATATTGCAACACCCTAGCAATCCACAGCTAAAGTATAGCAACACCTTAACAACCACCAAGCAACACCTATACCATAGCAACACTTTAGCAGGCAACCCATTAGTAAAGTAACCACCTAGCAATACTTTAGGAACCACCTAGCAACACCATAGCAATCAACAGCTAAAGTATAGCAACAACTTGGCAACCAAGCCATTTGGAAAGTAACTGCCTAGCAACACCTTAACAACCACCAAGCAACACCTAAGCAACTAACACCAATATCATAGCAACACCTTATCAACCAACCCATTAATAAAATAAGCATGACACAATACCTTAGCAACCACCAAGCAATGCCTTAGCAAACTAACACCAATACCATTGCAACAATTTAGCAACCAGCCCATTGTTAAAGAAACCACCTAGCAATATTTTAGCAATCAACAGCTATAGTATAGCAACACATTAGCAACCAACACCTATGTCATAGCAACATCTTAACAACCAACCCATTAGTAAAATTAGCACAAAGCAATGCTCTGTTGGAGCAAAAACTGGGGCCACACTTTACTGAGGAGCACTGAGCTGTGCTGTGCTGTTCATAAGCTACGCTGATGAGCTCTAATGATGTCCCCCTCAGGCTGCTAAAACAGCTCTGACCCGTCGAGGCATGGACTCCACAAGACCTCTGAAGGTGTCCTGCTGTGGTCTCTGGAACACCAAGACTAACATCAGCAGCAGATCCTTTAACAAGTCCTGTAAGTTGTGAGGTGGGCGGGGCCTCCATGAGCATCAATGAGCCTTAGGTTCCCATGACCCATGGGCCTTCCTTGGAGCACGTTTGGTAGGTACTGACCACTGCATACCTGGAGAGAACCCCCCACAAGACCTGCCTGCTGATGTTCTGGAGATGTTCTGACCCAGTCATTATCTAGAACATCACAGTCTGGTTCTGGTCAAAGTGTCTCAGATTTTTACGCTTGTCCATTTCTCCTGCTTCATCACCTTCATCATCTTCAAGAACTGACTGTTCTTCACTCACTGCCTAATATGTAGATCCACCCCTCGACAGACAGGAGACACTGGACCCAGATCAGCAGTGCTCTTCACCTCAGCTGCAGTGGTTCTAATGTTATGGCTGATTGGTGTATATACATTTATAAAGGCTTAGTCCAACCAGTGCCAGCTGTCATAACACCGGAGATGAAGTGACATTGGAAATGCAGCAGCAGATTTTAGGATAACTGATGATCATTTTATGGTGCATTTAACAGTGACGCAGACTTTTGACTTGGAGAAGCTTTACTCCACCACAGCTGGGTTTAGTGCGCCCTACAGTGGCCATTTAACAGAACTGCATTATTGTTTGGAGGCCTCTTACAGACACGGGTCCAGATTCTGACTCCTTACTGGTAGAGAGAGAGTGCTGAGTCTGATGCTCGCCCGGCCGTTTGTAATCACCTTTGTG
The DNA here is from genome assembly GCF_030463535.1 of Salminus brasiliensis. Taxonomy (NCBI): domain Eukaryota; kingdom Metazoa; phylum Chordata; class Actinopteri; order Characiformes; family Bryconidae; genus Salminus; species Salminus brasiliensis. The sequence continues at coordinate 50,976,044 of NC_132880.1, read as the reverse complement.
CTCCCTAGATTTGGGAGGAGACAGTAAGGTGGAGAGGGCTCTGGGTGGAGTTCAGATGGCTTCTCCTTTGTGTTGGGAGGCCAGACCTCCCTCTGAAAAGTGCCAAGTGGAGCCAGGACTGAGGGATTTGGGAGATTGAGAGGAGGGGCTTCAGGCATGTCCCGCCTCCTCGAATCTTTGTTATTCTGTAACTCCACATCATTAGATAAATAAATAAATACACCTAATAAATACACCTAAGCAACCAACACCTATACCATAGCAACACCTTATCAACCAACCCATTAATAAAATAAGCACCAAGCAATGCCTTAGCAACCAATACCTATACCATTGCAACATTTTAGCAACCAACCCATTAATAAAGTAACCACCTAGCAACACCATGGCAATCAACAGCTAAAGTATAGAAACACATTAGCAACCAACACCTATGCCATAACAATACCTTAACAACCAACCCATTAATAAAATAAGCACCAAGCAATGCCTTAGCAACCAATACCTATACCACTGCAACATTTTAGCAACCAACCCATTAGTAAAGTAACCACCAAGCAATACTTTAGCAACCACCTAGCAACACCATAGCAACCAACAGCTAAAACAGCTAGTATAGCAACACATTAGCAACCATGCCATGAGTAAAGCAACCAACTAGTAACACCTTAGCAACCAACTCATTAGGAAACTAACCACCTAGCAACACCATAGCAATCAATAGCTAAAGGACAGCAACACCTTGACAACCTATCCAGTAGTAAAGTAACCAACTAGCAACACCTTAGAAAACAACACCTATACTATAACACCACCTTAGCAAGCACCATAGCAACCAACTCATGTACCTTAGCAACTGCATAGCAACCAACAGCTATATCACATTCACATTTTCTTCAGGAAATGCACTCTCTATTGACCTCTTCAGTGTGGTTATATATATAATTATAATGTGCATATATAATATATAAATATATACATTATAATGTGCAATTCATACAGTAGGCTACTCATTTCCCCACCACTGCATCATGATAGATTTTGCTGTATCGTTGAGAGGATTGGCTTAGTTTGTGAAGCTGCTCCTCGCTGTAATGAACCCCTGCTGCTGCTGCTGGACCTAGAGGGTTACACAATAACTGCTATTCTGGAGAAAGCCCATATCTGGTTAAATTCAGAGGTCCTGGATATGGGCTGCACCTTCTCAGAAGGACTCTGGGTCTCGTGTGAGCCGAGTGAGAGTAAACAATAGGTGCAGTCTGCAGGTCGGTCAGTGCAGGAGGATGATGATGGTGAGGACATGACAATCAGACCACTGCAGCCTGTTAGTCACTGCTCATCAGTCAGGGTTACGTGCAGCTCAGATGCGCTCCCACAGGGCCCAGGCCTAGGGGTCGTGAGTTCCAATCCCGAGCACAACTGGCCATGCTCTCTTCCCCCGGCTCTCTTAAGCGATGTTGGCCGGCCTTGGGGTTCTGTTAGCTGGTGTGGTGGAGCTGGGGACCCGGCCCTTTCCTCTGAGAGTGTTGCACATTACATTGCTAGTATTAGGAGGAGCTATGAAGTACCAAACTGAGAGCAAAAGGGGGCAAAAGTTTTTCACACCTTATACCTTGTCTCAGCACCTGGCAGAAGAAGTAACTTGTGGGTCAATTTCCTGTTAGCTGGTAGAGCTAGGGGCCCGGTCCTTTCCTTGGAGCATGCTAGGGGGAGCTAAAGGAAAAATCAGACAAACTAATTATAAAGAAATTCATAATTTAAAGCATTTAGAGAAAAACTAACTTCATTAAAACTGGAACACGGGATAGCGCTACTGCTACATCCCCTGCTCCTCTGATCTACACACAGATTGCTCCACTGAGAACACGGACTCTGACCTGGTGTATTCTCAGAGTGTTTTTCAGGTGTGTGGTTTCAACTTCCTGGTGGGTCTGTGTGTGTGGGAGGCCCAGGCCAATTATAGTAGAACGGGACTAACCTGTGGGTTCCATGAAACCGTAGATAAAATTATGTACTGATGGCTGGAATTTATTTTCTGTACACCGGCATTTTCTCACAAAGTGCCTCTATTTTCACAAGCTCAAAAGTAATTGGACAATGTGTGGACAGTGTGTTTGCCAGGTGAGGCCTGTTCCCTCATTATTCCATAACGATTAAGGAGATAAAAGATCCAGGGTTGATCCCAAGTGCTGCGTTTGCATTTGGTGGCTGTCCATGGGAACTCTCAATCTGCAGCCCTGTCAAACATGGTGGAGGCAGTGTTAACGGGGGTTACTGTGGTTACTGATGACGTTCAGCTGATCAGCAGGAGTAGGATGAGTGTTGAAGTGTTCAGAACTTCACCATCAGTTCAGATTCAGTCAAATGCTGCGTTTTACTTTTTGCCTACACAATCATGATGATGATGATGATTATTATTATTATTATTATTATGATTATTATTATTATTATTATTATTATAGGTGGTTATCTGCATAAACTGGCCTCACTAATAAACACAGTTATACAGATGGAATTAATTATCTATCTAGAACAAAGTCCCACCTATCTATCTTACTAGAACAGCCCCTAGATAGAAAGAACAATGTTCTGGTAGCAACACTGTTCTTTCTTTATCTAGAACAATGTTATTTTTATCTAGAACAATGTTCTATGACTCTATCCATCTATCTATTCTGATTATTATTTTTATTTTAGGTGTTATTTGCAGAAACTGGCCTCACTAAACACAACTCTAAAGCTGGAATTAATGATCTAGAACAATGTTCCTTCTATCTATCTAGAACAAAGTTCCATCCATTCCAGCCCCTAGAAATAAAGAACAATATTATGGTAGCAATAATGTTCCCTCTATCTATCTAGAACAATGTTCCATGTATCTAGAACAAAGTCCCACCTATCTATCTCTTTAGAACAATGTTCTATCTATCTATCTATCTATCTATCTATCTAGAATAGCCCCTAGATAGAAAGAACAATGTTCTGGTAGCAACAACTTTCTTTGTATATCTAGAACAATGTTCTATAAATCTATCTATTCTGATTATTATTTTTATTTTAGGTGTTATCTACATAAACTGGCATCACTAATAAACACAGCTCTACAGCTGGAATTAATTATCCATCTATCTAGATCAATGTTCAATTTATCTAGAACAAAGTCCCACCTATCTATATAGAACAATGTTCCATCTATCTATCTAGAACAGCCCCTAGATAGAAAGGACCCATATTTTGGTAGCAACAATGTTCTTTCTATCTATCTAGAACAAAGTTCTATGAATCTGTCTGTCTGTCTAGAACAATGTTCTCTCTCACTCTCTCGGGGAAACCTGAACACAGCACACTGACTCGTCTCCGTGTTAAAGAACGATGAACTGGACTCAGCAGCCGTTCCCAATAAATACAACTTTAATAGAATGCTTACAGACCTGATCCAGAGAAACATCACTACAGCTTGTGAAATTACAGGACCTTGTTATTGTAGTTTTTCCCCCCCTCCTTTAACCCCGCCCACCCAGACGTTTAACATGAATGACTGTACATTCTCACAGGAGAAGGTGACCTCTGACCTCACGTGCCCCGCCTCATCTACCACCTCCTCCCCGCCCCCCTTCTGACAGACTTCGGTAACTTTCTCTAGCCGATACAGACTACGCGGACGACGCCGTCTAGCTTCCCCCTCTGAACTACTACTTACTACTCTACACACCTCCACCCACCTCCTTCTTAACACACAACCACACACAGAGTCAGGCAGACAGACACACACACGGCAGGGCTGGTGTACAGACAGTAATACTGATCGCGTTTGCATTGGAGTTGTAGTGCATCCATCCACAACGGGGCTGAAGTTTAACAAAAAGAAGAACACACACAGACAGACCCGTCAAAGCGTATTAAAAAAACAATATAAAACAAACAAAAGGACATTTTCACACACATGGTTGCCAGTCCTAAAATTAATGTGCATTGTAGATCAGCTATAGTTTGTAGAGTTAGGCCTACTTCATAAACCAAGCACTCCCTCTGCTGTACCACAGTGGAAATGCAGGGTATTCCTCTCACTGAGGTGTCCTCCTCCACTAGGATTAGTCATTCGAGCGCTCGTCTGGTATACCGGCCAGAGTTAATACTCTCGTAGTGCAACATTAAGAGGCTTCCATCAAAGATACGCTCTTCAGTTTTGGAACACAAGGTGCTCCCCCCATTTGACTCCCATGACAAAGCTGGAGCAAATCACTGGAGGTATGTTAAATGGCCCATAAATCCAGACCTAACCCCAGATTCAGGAGCCAATAGGCAACACCTGTAAGTGCTGACGGCTATGCTTTACTTTACTAGTGCTGTAAACTGTAGAGTCATGACCTTCCTAAACTGTCCCGTGACCGGGTTGGGAAGTTGCTCTGAGCCCTTGAGGCATTAAAAGGAGGAGTTTTCTTGACATGTTCTTTAAGTTCCTGTAAACAAAAACACTAAATCAGTTTCCAAAAAGCAGATGATCAATGATCAATAATCAATAATAATAATAATAATAACAACAATACAAACAGAAGAAACGGAAGCCCAGTGGAGATCGTGTCTGTGCATGCGTGTAGTGCTAAGGCCATCCAACCAAAACAACAGTACACTGTGACCACACCCATTGCTTTGTGATACCATAAAGCAGTCAGGTCAGGCCACGCCCATCTCCATCCCTTTATTTTTGTGTGTGTCCGGAGAGTTTTTAGTTTTAGTAAGACATCTAGATTATCTAGAAATGTGCGCTTGTTTACGAAATGTCAAGCAAGGACAGACGAACCCTGTCGCTCAAGACGAGACACGTAAGTGTACGAAAAAAAAAAATATCACATTCATAACAAACACTGAAACACCTTCCGTCCATCCATCCGTCCATCCGTCCATCCTTTCTACACTTCACACACCCTTAAATCTCTCCTCCACAACGTCTTCAGAACCTCGTCTTGCTTTACAGACTAAATACCCTCCCACCCCCATTGCCCCAACAGCTTCCCTCACTCTCTCTCTCTCTCTCTCTCTCTTCATTAAAAAAACATGAGCAGTGTGTGTGTGCGTGTGTGTGTGTGTGTGTGTGTGTGTGTACAGAAACATAGTGAGACAATCCGCCCAACATGCAGCCTGGAGTCACTGGCCTTAAGGGCAATATGCCAATCCCCCTTTTTCAAGGAGTGGTGGTGAGATGGACAGGGGAGAGGTCAGGAAAAGAGGGGAGGTGGAGGGAAGGGAAGCAGATTTAGAGGGGGGCGGAGAGTAGAGGGGCAGGGCGGGGCGTGACTGTGAGTAATCCCGCTTCTTGTTCAGGATTCGTCGTTTTCAGCAGGGGGCGTGTTCACGGAGGAATCCAGGTCCGATTTGTTGGAAATTCGGTCCAGCTCCGCCTGGACGTCGGTCAACCCCAGCTTAGAGCCTGCAAACAGACAGAGTTCGCCTGCTGTTAGTGAAGCTACGACCACGACCCAGCCAGAGACCCAGCCGTGACGGAGTTCAGGACCTCTTTATGCTTCAGCAAATTCAAACCAACAAAAGAGAAAAGGATCCATGAGGAACTTCTAGAGGTTCTTCAATTTAAAACCGTGGAGGAACCCATTACACTGCTTTAAGGGATCTTCAAGAACAGGAAAAGAGCTGAGCTGTGTATCGCACTGTACTTCTTTAAAGAACCTCTAGGTTCTCTAGTGGCTCCTTCAAGAACTGGGACATTCCTCAATGCTCTTAAAGGTGCCTGTAAGAACTTTTGGGGTTTTCTCTGTATGAAGTCTATTTTTTTTAAAGAATCCAATTGAATTAAGGTTCTTAAGATACCATATTGGGATTCAACCACGAGGAACGTCCTAAATTAAATGTAGCTCTTTACAAAGACTTTCGGTTCTTTTAGGAACCTTTTTCCCCCCTTAAAGTTTCCTTAGAACACCTTAAGAGGTTCTTCCACAGTGTCAAACTACAGAACCTCCAATGGTTCATCAAGCAGCTTGTCCATTTAATAGTAGAAGGAGGCAAATTTAGGAAGTTGCTGAGAGCTGGATGCAAATATAGTAGATCTGAAGATCCTGTAGGAACCTTCATTCAAATGAGTTCTTTGAGGAACCTGATTTGTACTAAGGAATCTTTAAAGTTCTCTTAGGCGCCTCATAAGAGCAGTGAGGAACAGCATTAGATTATTATTTATTATTATTATTAATTTATTAAATCAATCAATTCATTAATTAATGCAAGAGCAAGATTTTCCTGCTGGTTGAGGTGGAGCTCTACTAAACCTTATATCTAACTATAGATCCATTCTGAATATAGTGAGAATTTACTGCAAGTGATCCTCATCCATTCTGTACCTTTATGGGTTCAGATCATATGTCCTCATATTAAAACACAAAAACATTTAAATCCTAATTCTGAATTTGCATAAAAGCATAAAGGTCGTCAGGGTTCAGTCACACTAGACTGAAATACTGGATATTAGTAAAACGGTGAAAGAGCACAGCGCCATTCACACAACCTCCAGTTAGACAGCCACGGAACCTGAAACCCGGGTTTCTACGTTCGGCCCATGAGGGAAGAGTCACTTTTTAAACAGGAAATGAATCTGAACAAAACGGAGATTAAAAGAAGCGGAGCTGGAAAGCAGGCGGTTGGTGTTAACGGAAGGTGGAGTAAAACACGTCTAATGGAGCGAGATCATGGACAGAAGGCCGTGTTCCACATCACAAACAGCAGCTGGGGGTAAAAACGGGCGACACGGAGACATGCAGACAAGCCAAGCTGGACATCCAGGACTTCATGAACTCAACGAACATGAACGGAAGGAGACGCACATCTACAATGCACTGATGAAGGGGAGTGTGTGGTGTGGACACTGAGGTTCACACACAAGCTCATCACCCAGCAGCTTTCAGGCAGACCAGGACTCCGCTCAGCTCAGCTGGGTGGGTGAAGTTACACCGATTCTGGAAGGCACGGTTAAAACCCGACTGTCCAGAGTTCCTAGCTGCAACCTCTAATTGCTGTAAAAGAAGGTCTGCAGAGTGACACACACTCAGGACTGATATTCTGGGGGTTAATAGGGGTTAATATTTTTAAGGGGCCTTGTTCTTCCTGAATTGGTCTGAATTTCTAAATAATTTATTCATTATGATTTAAAACGGATTGATTTTGACTAATTCATGCATACTTTAATAATCACATTATTAGTTGTAACATCACACAATAAAAAACTTTTACCCTGTTATACAAATTATGAGCATAGTTTATAAGCTAAATCTACATGTTTTAGTGTGTAACTGGCAACACCTTGATATATATGGGTTCTAGATAGTGGCAGGTTCACTGCTGTATGTGAGTGTATTGAGGTAATCAGAGTTTAATAATAAAGTGTTAACTATTATACAGTGAGCTTCTACTAATCTACTTAGTAGAGAAGTAGAGAACAAAAGTATTTAATCAGAGTCAATTTACACCAAAAACTTTAGACTATTTGTGATATTCATATGATAAAAAGCAGAATCTCAATTATGTTCCATACAGGATCTTATCAGTGTTTAGATATTTAAAAGGTGCTACTCATTACGAATTACAGACTAAACAGCACGGACTCATTTGCATAACAGGGTGGCAACGTCTTTATTGTTTATTACTGCAACTAATAATGTTATTACTAGTGATTTTCACATAACAGACCATAATAATAATAAATAAATACAGAATAAATCTAAGAGCAGAGCGAATAAATAATCAATAAATAATTAAAATTAGTGATTTAGGCTGGAATTTTTAGGCTTTATTGAACAACGAATTTAAAAAATGATATTTTGGTGATATTACATAAATATGAAAAATATTACGGTTATAAATAATAATATATACGGTAAAATCTCTAAAAAAAAAAAAAAAAAAAAGTGTGTAGGTCACTTTAGTACTGAAACACTAAGAAAACACACAAGTCCACAAACACACTGACGCACATTAAGTTCATTAAATAAATGATAAAGTTTCCTGCCATCAATAAAAGGGGCTCAAGCCATGCAGAATTCATATTGCCAAACCTGAAGCCACAGATCAGGGGTTTGTGGGGGATTCTTGTATTTCTATACTTGTGAGAGCCAAAAGTCTTCACACACACTGTAATGAGCTCAGCTGCTTTTTCATTATTATTATAAATAATACCATGCACTTCAGCAGCCATTAGAGCCTAATCAAATAATAATAATAATAATAAATTATTCTTATATAATAGTTATTAAAATGTGTGAATATGTATAATATAAATACAATATATATAAAAGTATAAATACACAAACATACATATATTTACACACACACTTTAAATGATATTTTTGCAGTCATCAAGGTTATGATGTCATAATGACATATGACTGCCCAGTCAGCTGAAATCCAGTCATGTTAGAATTATACTACAGTACTGTTATATTATAGCTTTAGAGCTATGAGCTTTGAGAACCAACTTATTTACATATCTTCACCTATTCAGCCAATCGCTGTCTTACTGGAGATGTTACTTAGTGTTTTTTTTTATTTCAGTGCTATGAGTGAATCACAGTACAGGACAGCCAATCAGATTCAGTTCTTCTGAATGTATCTGGGACAGTAACTGAAACAGCCTGTTTAATTATCCAGGACACAGAACATCTGGAAAATGCGAAAAAAATGAAATATGAACACAATAAAATCAAATAAAATCACAAATGGTGCAAAATATGAAATACATCACTACAAAACTTTGAGTATAGTGTGGAATAACAAGTAGTTCTCACAAGTATAGCAATTCAAGCGAGTGTGTGTGTGTGTGTGTGTGGGTTCATGCTGAGAGGAATTTATGGTGAGTGTATGTGGGTGAGATTGTCTGAGGCGAAGCTCCAAATGCACATGAGATTCGCATGAACACACACCTTAACGTGGCCAACATCCCCTGGCTAACACACACGATGAGAGACATTGTTAAAACAGGTTAACAATATGAGTTAATGAGGAAAGAGTTAATGAGTCACACATGGACACACATTCACATAGACACTACACAAACACACACAAACACACGTCACATTCATCAGAGGAACAACAGTGGCTCAAATGCTAGACAGTGGGCGGGGCACACTTGTGGGATACAGGTACTTTAACTTTAGACCACTCCCACTAAAAATCAAGCTGTGGTGGGAGGATTAAACATGAAGCGGCCTAAATAAATAAATAAATAAACAAATAAATTAATAAATAAATAAAAAGTGAACCTAGGGGGAGGGGGTGAAACGGCCCAACACTGCTCATCAGACGCATGTGTGGAGTTAGTGGAAGCGCATTCCTCAGAACGCAAGTCTGAATCAGTCCAAGCACTCAGTACAACCGCCTCGGTGGTCCAGACCTCGCCCTCAACCACCATACCCCAGCACAGTTTTGTGGGGTGAAGGGTTCAAATGTAGACTTCCTGTCTATGAGATAATTTAAAGGAAAGGAGGTCTATTTAATGAATTATTTTTATTATTTTATTTATTTATTATAATTAATTATTATTATGTTTTTCGGAGGTATTTAAAGGAACACTGTTCTCAGACTGAGTGCAGGCTAACGCACTCTCAACAGGGGTGCTGGTAATGCTGCAAGTGTAAATACGTCCCACTCTCTACAGAGACACTTCAGCACATTATAAAGCAATTTTACTGTTTTTATTAGATTACTGAATTTATTAGCGAATAATAATAATAATAATAATAATTGTGACAGGTGCACATAAAGGTTATGGCACATCAAATGTGTTTAACATTTGGAAAAATGAAGTTTTTAATTAGTAAATAAATAGAAAGTGTTTAAAATGTGCAGAAAATGTTTATATTTAATGTTTATGTTTATATGTTTCCTGCAGGAGATTTACCTTCTTACTAACTCGTCTTTTATGGTTCATTAAATTAGATATTTAACCATAAACTATTTTGATTTAACCTATTTGTTTTGCATTTACAATGTTAGAATATCTAGTATTTAAAACAAATACTATTAGATACATAAGCATTTACGCAAAAGTACAAGGGGGTGCACAAAATGTTGTCTAATAATGTAGATCATTAATAATAAAGCTGTATGAGTGTGAAGGAATGTCTGCAGTAATGCTGATCTGTACGGGAGCTGATGGGTTTATTTAAGTTGGAATATCAGTTTTCTGTGTTTTTGTAGTTAAATACCCGTCTGATCACACACACCGTGACCAACCATGAAGCAGTGAAATTATCACACCTCCAGTCACTATACTGTAAAAATCAACCACCAGTGACAAAACACTAAACTACATAGATATCTCATCTTAAGTGCATAATAATAATAATAATAATAATAATAATAATAGGGGATGCACCAATCCGATACTAGGATCGGATATCTTTTTCTATACTAACAAAATTAGCTGGATCTGGTCTCGGATAGTTAGTCTAATCCACAGGACCGATCGCACTGTATTCCAGGCCTCATTACTCAGGATCAGAGAACCTACAGACATCATACACAGATCATAGCAAACAGCAAGCATGGAGCCCTCGACCTGCCATCAACTATCAGTGAGTAATCCAGCTCATCTTCTAATAAGGAGAACTGGGAAGGGAGGGGCTGCTCGCTCCTCTTTGGCCTCACAGACTTCAGATTTCACAATAAAAGTCCTGAGCCCAGACAGCACTGAGCCGAGGTCCAGCACAGTTATTCATTTTAGTGGCTGATAATCAGAAATTGAGTTCAGTAATATCTGTTTATTTTCTATAGTTTGTTTTATAAATTTAGTAAAGTAATGATTACGTCAACCCTGATGCCTCACGTCTCTTCCAGATCGTCAGGTACTTGGTTTATTAATTCAACAATGGTATCGGATCAGTATCAGGTATCGGCTGGTATGCAAAGTTCATGTATCAGATGGATCAGTACATCCCTAATAATAATAATAATAAATCATCATCATCATTCAGGGGCAATGTGGACCTTGCCAGTTATAGAAGATGCTTGGACTGATTAAGCTGGTAGTTTTCGGAGCTCGGGAACATGCATTCAGGGCGGTTCGTCTTTTTTTTTTGTGGTTTTCTTTTACCGTTGCTGATGTCAGAGATCTGGTACGGGAGGATCAATGAGGAGGAGAGGACAAGGGACAAGAGGGAGGGATGAGGAAAAGAAGATTACAAACAAAAACATAGAGGGAGAACAAACCTCAATGATGGAGAACATGAAAAACAAACAAAACAAGCAAACAAACAATGGAGGTAAACTCAGAAGGTAAAGAGCCACTCCACCATTTGTTTACACCCCTCTAATCTCAGCATGAGCACCACTTTTCAGATCCACTGCCTTTAAACAGCTGAATAAGAGAGCGAAACATTCACAGCACAGTTTAACGCCCACTGCCCACACACTCCTATGCGTCCCTCACATTGGCATGGATGTTAAGCAACTCAGCCACTAGAGGGCAACAACAAACAAACATGGCGACAGTGGAGGAAGTCCTAAAAAAATTTACTTACTACCAAAAATCTAACCTTTATTTTAACTTCCGAACCGTGTGGAGCAGCTGAGTTACATGAGCTACACTGCCCCCACGATTTTCAGGCCCTCCGATCTGTCCATATCCAGAACGTGCACAAATACAGAGGAGATAAACGAAGAGTGTGGACCAAAACCTCCGGCCGAATCCATATTTAAATCCATATTTAACGTTAATAAATAAGCCTCAGATGATCAACATGACGAATGTAAATAAAACTAGAACACTGCCCATTCACCGTCCAGGCATTTTTTTAACAATGCAATCACATAAGTGAGCACCTATCTTTTCTCATCATGCCCTTATAAACACTTCAGGCTCCATTTTAGAGATCTTTAGGCGAGCCGTCAACCGTGCAGCTTGATTTAGGGGGTGTGTCGGTGTGTCTTTGCTATGGTAACGACGGGAAAAGTTTGCCTTGTGCCTTGCCTTGTCTCGAAACGTGCAAAAGTTATGTACTGAGTCTCTTAATTAATAAGGGGAGTGGTTTTTTGGGTGCAACATACAGCAATAAACCAATCAGCGCGTCGCTTGCCGCTTCCTTTAAGAGCCAGGTGTGCTCTGACTTTGGCAGGTTGCTATTTCTGTGGCGGTCCGGGACAGCGTGCTGAAGTGGTGGAGAGTCTCTCCTCTAGAATAATGATATTTATTTAGTTTCTGTTCATTTTTGATGTAAAAGTTTGTATAGCTGCCAACTAGCACGCGCTATGGGTTCGTGCAATGCTTGTGTTGCGCCTGTGTTGACAATTCACTGCCAAGATAGCAACGAGCGTCTGACTGTAGACGAACGTCTGTCTAGACTGTTTTCAGTCAGTGGAGCTCCTCCTGCTGTGTTTCCCGCTGCTAAGATACACAGCAATACTCCAGAAACTGACCTGAAGACCCCTCATTTGGAGACCACCGCGCCCATCAGAGAGCAGAGAAAATACTGTTAGCGGGGGGTAAGACAGGGCCCTTATTCTATAAGCTTGTTCTGTACATTAATTATTCAGAAATGAAAATAAAGAAAAACCAAGCGACTTTTCTTTTTTAATGACAGTGACATTCTAACTCAACCTCTGCTGTATTGTGGTGAGCGGTTGTAGAAGAGGCTGCCAGGTAAGCTCCTGTGCACACACTCCATGATCTTCACATGCGGAGAAGAAGCCTAAAAGCTGGCTAAAGTGTCTCTAATGGACTTGGCAGTCAATAACCTGCAACATCAGACAGGGTCGTAAAGCCACCCTGACGTCTACATGAGGGTTGTGAGGGTTCGTTAAAGAAGGGTTAAATTTATTTATTTATTTATTTTTACACTTGTGCAGTTTCAGTCATCACCGTCCAGTCCATAGAGACGTCCCGCTGATGCCAGCTCCATCTCAACTGTGTGTACAGTCCTCAGAAGCCAACTGCATTTCATTAGTGTACTCAATATTCCTCCAATTCTTAAAGTCTTATCTTTACACACTCTCCTGATCCCTGCTCTCAACGGACCCCTCCAGAGTCCAATAGAAGAACACTTTGATTACAATTGTAGCGACGTGCATCTTATGCATGTACCGTTACTGATGACCAATAATAAAAATAATAATAAAAGTAACAACAACAACAACAACAACAATAATAATAATAATAAAACTATAACTATTCACAGAAGACCTGAAAAGGATGCCATGCTGGACCTACTGAAGCAAATGAAAACACAAATGGTGGACTGTCTCTTTAAATTCCACAAATTTGCTGAATTTAGGACGTGAGATGATTTCACTCAGACTCTCCAGGTTCTCAGTAGTCGGACAAAAAGTCAAAGTCACTTTGGGATAGAGAAGCAAACTCTGATCATTTAAATCCCTTTAATTCCAAATATGTGACGGCTTTCCTGGACAGGTTCCTGTAGAGGTGTAGGGCTTATTTTAAGCAGAAATCCTTCCTCTCCCAAAGTCACAAGACCATTACAGGCCTTCCCGCTGCAGAGTTACTGGAGCACGCTGAATAAACGCCCGATTCCCTTCTTTAGGAATCACAAATGAAATGATGGAATCGGCTCATTCAATAAACAGGCTTGGCTCAAAGCAACCTACAACCAAGATCTTAATTTTTTAGATCTAAAAAAACAAAACAAACAATGAGCCAAGACTGCTCTTAGAATGCAAAGGTTTAGACACCCATGTTCCAAAACATGAACGAATCCTCCACAGGAAGCATCTGTACATTTAAAAGACAATTTATTTATTTGCTAAATTAATAATAGTATCTTTATACATGGCACATTGTACATTTAAATTCATTAAAACATGGAGATGTGTTCCCTATGGAGGATCTTCTATTTATTATAATACATGTATTTTGACCACAGGTGCTCAAACCTTTGCATGAGATTTAAATGCAAATAAAGAAATTAATTAAAAAATAAGCTTAAATGTAATAATCTAACATTCACAATAATGTACTTACAGTTATGGACAGAGAAAACCTGGAAAAGACCATGAAAAGACCATGAAAAAACCTGGTGGTTTTTACCTGACTTGCGGACTGTTCCAGGAGTGTTGCTCCCTCCCCCTGTGGGCTGGCCACCAGGACCCGGTGAGCCTGCTTTCTTAGTCAGGAGACTGTTGAAGAAGTTAGCCAGCACGCCCTCGCTGGTCTGACCACCTGCCAGTAGGGGGAGATAAACTCCATCAGGACAAAAAGAAAAACAAAACAAAACAAAAGCATGCATTTCATTCGAACTCTGTCTCAAACCACCTGGTTCTGAGTATTTATTCAATACCGAGCTCGGGTTTGAGCTTAGTATTATCTATTATACTGCACTATGCTTAGCCCAGGCCTCGGTTCCCTCCTTAAACCCTCCTCTTTCTGATGGTAGATTCTGTACTTTAACATCAGCTGTGTCGAGATCTACCTGCTACCATGACAATATTTTAGGACTGTAGGAGGCTTCTTTACTCGTCTTGAGGTTCTGCTGTTGGGCTGAACTTGCTAGGACGGTCTGATCTGGTCATGTTGGTCAGCTGTTCCTCTGGTAAATGATTTAGTGAACAGTGGAACAGCGGCTGATCTCTAACTGTTCTGAGATCTGTTTAAACCCCTTCCATCAACAGACTCCTCCAGAATAATCCTCTCCAACCATGATCTGATCATCTGCAGCTGATCTTCTGCTCCTGACTCATATACATATACATTACATTAGGAGTGATAAATGTAAAATTTAATAACATTTCTATGAATTCTATTTTATAAATGAGGATTACAGATGTTTCCTCAGGTGTGGGAGTTTAGCTAGATCACCTCTATCTCTGCCATATTTAAACGTCTGGACATGTGATCAGCTCTGAGAGATGGAGGTTTTCATGTCCCCCATTTTTATTTCCATATGAGAACTGGATGATTCTAAAGCTCTTTTTGACTTTTGGTTTTAAAGACCAGCTTCTGTGATGATTTACCGACTGATTTACCGACTGATTTGAGTAAAGTGGTAACTTCCACCTCTACCCAGGCCAGGTTTAAAAAAAAAGAAGAAAAGGAAATAGTTAAACAGATGAAAGTTAAAGAGAATTCAGAGTGGACAGAGCAAAAATGACGGCAGTGAAAATCCTAATACTGTCCTCATCTCTGCTAATCCCCTGCCCTAAGAAGCAATCTTTTGCCTGTAGTCTAAATACCTCTGCAAAGCATTTAACAGAACATCTGCTGAAATCTCTCACTGCAGGACACTACAGCGCTTCTCAGACTGCAGAGCAAACGCCAGCCACGCCTGAATGCTTGAGACAGTGGTCCCCAGTAAAGTCCTGGAGTGAGAGGAGAACTAGAAGACGTCGATGTGGACTGGAATGGGAACCATAACCTGAAACCCACGTTAAAGGAATACCATAGCATTCTGACCTATTCTCCATCTGCTGCATTACCCAGAAACAGTCAGGTCACATTTCCTCGTATTTAGAAGAGAAATAATAAAAATAAGCATGAGGACTCAAACCTCCCTTTTAACAAAAGCTGGAGCTTGAGGATATATTGAGGATATCGTCAGTGCTTAAAGAAGACTGATCAGCTGCACACTTCATTACAGACAGTGTAATTAGTCTGGTTTACCTGGATGAAGAGCAGCAGATTCTGAATAAAGGCACTGTACTCAGTACGGGAGAGTGTCTGAATATTAGTTTTAAGGAATCCGTCCTTAAATTATATTGGGTATCATGAAAATGTCTTTAAATACTG
Source organism: Salminus brasiliensis (assembly GCF_030463535.1). NCBI lineage: Eukaryota > Metazoa > Chordata > Actinopteri > Characiformes > Bryconidae > Salminus > Salminus brasiliensis. The sequence goes on along the minus strand of NC_132880.1, from coordinate 50,960,314 downwards.
TGATATAATAATATTATTTCCATATCGCCCACCCCTAATAGAAGCTACTGCTGAATCCTGTGGGTATATGTGGTGTGGTACGTGCATTGACCTCTAGTGTGACATATACACAGACACACATTTTATATATATATATATATATATATATATATATATATATATATATATATATATATATATATATATATATATATATATACACATATATATATATATATATATAGAGAGAGAGAGAGAGAGAGATACACCTTGACCACATACAAACTTCTCACTGTCAAAATTTTGCAACTGCCCAAAGTCTGAGTCAGCTTTTCTCTCTTCTAAATTCAGGAAAGAACACCACAACCGCTCTGAGCGATCGACTGCACACTCCAGACGCTGCAGATGGAGATTAGTTTTAGGACTGAGGAGAGTTTCTTTAAAATGTACCCACAGCTTCAGAGCAGGACGGGTGACTACATTTGGATGGAGGAATATGAGCGAGTTAGAAGCCCAAGAACGTAGAGCCAGAGAGCAGGAGATTAGTCCCGAAGTAAAGAAAGGTGTGACCCCCGGATCATTGGTCCAGACATTCGGTGCAGCACAGATGGAGCCAAGGAGAGCGAGCGAGGAGGAAAGGACAGAGAAGAAGAAAGGAAGCAGGGAGAGGACAGCAGGAGAGAGCATGCATCCTGAACGGACGGCTCTCATACACACCTTTCATGTTGGGATCAATCTTCTTGGTACCTGATTGCATGGGCATGACGTTGGCCACGTTAGCAGCCGCCGAGCGGTTGGTTGTCCTCGGGGAGCCGGTGGGAGCTCTGTTTGAGGCGTCCTGATGGAAACACACAAACGCCCACAAGGTCACAAGAGTGTTCTAATAGACTAGAAGTCTGGGTCACATTAGAAAGGAGTCTACTGGGAGATACTCACCACTGGCCGTCCTGCAGAGACTGGAGGCTGTTTGGATAACAGAGTCTAAAACACAAATCAGGGACAGAAAACACAGGGAAGGGATTTTCAGAATGAATTCAGCATTTTTATGATTCATCCACTCCATCGAACTGTACACATCACTTAGGAGCACTGTGGGAGACCCAACAGCAGTTTGTAGCCTATAGTTATTATTGAGCATGCAGCAGCTTAAGGCCTGCAGCTTCTAAAAGTGCTTACAGAAGCACTGGAGACCTTGTAGTTGCTCTAGACCTGCAGTATGAAGTCATGATGCTATAGCCCCTGTCCTAACAACAGCTATTTTACAGTGGAACATAAAAACAGACCATAATATCTGACCCTTTCTAAAACTGCCACTGAAGTCATGATGTTATAGCCCTTGTCCTAACACCCACTGCCAACCAGAGGTTCTTGAATCCAGCACTGAAATTGACCTATTAATGAATTCAGTTCAGCTTTATAATATATAGGATAGTATAATAGGTCATTATACCAATACAGGGTCATACAGCATAAACAATCACCCCTTATAGGCTAAGTCTCCAGTGCAGAGTAGGTAGGACATGAGACAACATGGGCAATAGACAAGACACGAGACAGGGTGCAGAGACAATAAGTACAAAGATAATAAATACAATGAATACAAATATGTGCATGAGGCTGGGTGATTAATGTCCAGACTAAGTTACTGGAGTAATTATACTATTAATAGATGAACTACGGATATAAATGGATAATTATTCGAAAGAAATACAGTGAGTCCAAGAAGTATTTGATCCCTTGCTGATTTTCTTTGTTTGCCCACTAATAAAGACACTATCCTTCTGCACTTTTAATGGTAGATATATTCTAACATGGAGAGACAGAATATCAAGACAAAAATCCAGAATATAATTTTAAAGAATATATTTTAATTAATTTGTATTTCAATGAGGAAAATAAGTATTTGATCCCTCTTGCCAAACACACTCAATACTTAGTGGCAAAGCCTTTGTTTGCAAGCACAGCGGTGAGACGTTTGTTGTAGTTAACCACAAGTTTAGCACACACACCAGGGGGAATTTTGGCCCACTCTTCTTTGCAGATCCTCTCTAAATCATGAAGGTTGGTGGGCTGTCGCTTGGCAACTCTGACCTTCAGCTCCCTCCATAGATTTTCGATCGGATTGAGGTCTGGCGACTGGCTGGGCCACTCCATGACCTTAATGTGATTTTTCTTGAGCCAATCCTTTGTTGCCTTTGCTGTATGTTTAGGGTCGTTATCATGTTGGAAGACCCAACCACGGCCCATTTTCAGATCCCTGGCAGAGGGGAGGAGGTTGTCCCTCAGGATTGTGCGGTACATGGCTCCATCCATCTTCCCAGTGATGCGGTGAAGTAGCCCTGTACCCTTGGCAGAGAAACACCCCCAAAACATTATGCTTCCACCTCCATGCTTGACGGTGGGCACAGTGTTCTTGGGGTCATAGGCAGCATTTTTCTTCCTCCACACATGGCGGGTGGAGTTGAGGCCAAAAAGTTCAATTTTGGTCTCGTCTGACCACAAAACCTTCTCCCAATAACTTGGTTCATCTTTCAAATGATCATTGGCATACTTGAGGCGCGCCTCCACATGTGCTCTCTTCAGCAGGGGTACCTTTCGGGCACTGCAGGATGTGAATCCATTGTTGCGCAAAGTGTTGCCAATTGTTTCCTTGCAAACTGTGGTCCCAGCTGCCTTCAGGTCATTTGCTAACTCCTGCCGAGTGGTTGCAGGACGATTTCTGACTGTTCTCAGCATCATTGCCACCCCACGAGGCGAAATCTTCTTTGGAGCACCGGGCCGAGGTCTGTTGATTGTCATGTTATACTCTTTAAACTTTCTGATAATTGCACCAATAGTTGTTACTTTCACATCCAACACCTTACTAATCTTTTTGTAGCCCATTCCAGCTTTGTGAAGGTCAACAATTCTGACTCTGAGGTCCTGTGACAGCTCTTTGGTTTTACCCATGTTGGAGACTTGAAATCTGTGTGATCTGTCTGATTCTGTGGACAGGTGTTTTTCACACAAGTGATTAGTGAGAACAGGTGGCTTCAGGTCAGGTAACAAGTTGATTGGGAGTGTCTAACTGGTCTGTAAAAGCCAGAACTGCTAATGAATACTAAGGGATCAAATACTTATTTCACTCCATGAAATACAAATCAATTAATATATATTCCTTAGATTTATTTTCTGGATTTTCTTTTTAATATTCTGTCTCTCCATGTAAGAATACATCTACCATTAAAAGTATAGAATGATCATGTCTTTATTAGTGGGCCAACGAAGAAAATCAGCAAGGGATCAAATACTTCTTGGACTCACTGTATGCCAATATATAGATATTTATTTATTGGGTAAAGTTAAATTGATTATGTGTCACTATAGCAACAGTATGGAAGGAAGTGTGTTGTCTTGCTTCATTAGTTTTTGCACTTGAGTTACGAGGATAATGAAGATGACAAGTTCTGAAATCAGCATGACAAAAATTACACACCTCAACCACAGAGCTGTCTGAAACTGCTGGGCTGTTAATGGTAAATAAACTTACAGCTAAAAGGAGTGCAGCTCCAGTCTGGAATTTACATCATTTTAAGCTGAAGAGAAAGAGAACCAGGAATGTCTCACCTGCAACTTCACAAGAAACACTTGGTCGTCTTCTGCTTGAATCTCCTTCTCGTGTACAAACTGGAAGACAGAATCCCACATTATACTCTATGCTGGCCAGAGACAATGATTGACATATCTAATGGATATATAAATTGGTTGAATACAACCAATCAGGAAGCAGCCTCACCTTTCTAATTGGAGGCTTCACTATTACATCTTCAAAGTTATCTTCTGCTTTTACTGTCTGGAAGTTTTCATGTAGGATGGCGATCTTTTTTTCATTGTCCCATCCTGATGGACTGAAAAGGTCATCATTAGATCCAGGTTGCAGCCAAAGGAAAGAGAGGGGGGGGGTCCAATTATCTTTACTATACAGGAGCTGGACTGATCTACAAATCTTCCCCTGATAGAGATATGGACATATGGAGGAGTCACCCCCCCACCTTAACAGAGGCTGAACCACTGAATCTTTAAACACAATTGCAGACTCCTAGGAGGTACCTCAACCCCCAGTAACAGGGATGTCCGATATAATCAAGCGGATCGGAATCAGGGCTGATCTAGCCATATTTGAATGGATCGGGTATTGGCTATTTTAATCCCAGTCCAGTTCCGAGTCTTAGTTTTAGCTGCAGTGGTCAGAGCGCCATCTGCTGTCCTCAAGGTGCCGTTAATAAACATTATCCCCAGCCAGCTGCAGCAGCAGTGCGGACCTTCTCAAAAGGTAAATAAAGAAGTTGAGGTTCTGCAGTGTGGGGCAAAACCCTCACTGAAGCCCTGTTTTACAGGCGGGAGAAGCACTAATGTTGGTTCTAATGCTAACTCTCCATTCCACCTTAAATTCGGCCGCAGTTACAGTGTGTACAGTTCAACAGCAGAGTGTAACTGCTGCCTTATTTAAGGTGGAACGGAGGGAAGAGGTTCATAGGTTCACTGTAAACGCTGTGACGGCAGACGGACACAGAGCAGCAGGTAGAGAGGGAGGGATTTCATCGGTCAGAATGGTGCATTTAGAACAGAGGAGGAGGCTAATGCTTATATATTTATATTATATTTATATTTATAGCATTTAGCAGACGCTCTTATCCAGAGCGACTTACATAGTTACACATATTACAGAAGTGGGCCAATGCAGTGTTAGGAGTCTTGCCCAAGGACTCTTATTGGTGATCGGACTGCAGAGCTATAAAGGAACTGGATGGTCAGGTGGGTCAGTCAGACTGGACCGTAGGATAGAATTTAGTCTGATTTTAGAAACTGGTGCTAAAATAGTCTTTCTACTGCTGTTTATTATTGAGGATTAGAACAATTTATAGAAGAATAGAAACACAGATCAGAAACAACCGACAGCATTAAGAGAGTCGGATCAGATGAAGTTTAAACCCCGCCCAATTCAAAATAACTGACCTATACACACGTACAGCAGTGGTACTTATCCCACACACCCACCCGTCCGATCAAAGATGATGAAATACTTACATAAACACTGAATCCTTCTCCACCACCTGGGCGGGGAAGTTGAATGGAAAGCCGTATAACCTGTGGACGAGGTATTTATATAACAAGTCTAGATTTTTATTCTCCTTCATGGATGTGTAGAGTAGTGCTGCTCCGTCTGATTGGCGCCGTGTCAAGGGGCAGAACGAAGGGTAAGTGGAGGAGACATCCGAGGCGTTTAACTGTCCTCATAATGATCACGGTAATTTCAGTAATTTACTGGCTGTAGGTGTCCTGTCTGACTGGACTACACTGCTGTCCACCTTTCAGGAGAGAATTCATCAGAGCAAAAATGTGACCCACACCAACCATGAAAACACAGTAAACACTGTAACAGAGCTCTGAAAGCAGGGCGCTGAGAACATGCAATGATCTGACCTATAAAACTGCACTTGCTCCATTTAAAAAAAAAAAAAGCCTGCATGTAAACATCAGGGTCATCGGGCAGCAAGCTCACAGAGACTGTGAAGGATACACTGCAGGCAGAAGCGCCGGATGTGTGACTGGATGAAGTCTAAGTGCTCGTCTCTATAATCGTGCTCCTTCTCCAGAGTGCTGATAGCATCACACTAGAAAACAGGGAGAGAGAGAGAGAGAGAGAGAGAGAGAGAGAGAGAGAGAGAGAGAGAGAGAGAGAGAGAGAGAGAGAGAGAGAGAGTTAAGAAAGGCAGCCTAATCCATTTAGGCTCCACCATTAACACAATATACTTATAGCTATACTTCAACAGTCTATCCATCACGTTTCACAGACTCAACATTAGACTAACCACACAAATCACTGCACTGCGCATACCAGGGGTGTAACAGTACGTGTATTTGAATAAGTGGTAAACAGCCTACAGGTATGTGTGCAGAGCGATGAGCTACTAGTATCTTCTACTACTAGAAATAATTCCCTCTGTCTGTAGAGACTGGTTAATTCCCAGTAACGCCAGCTGGTAACAACACCTCTAGCTGTTTAGTTTATTATATTCTATTACATAGTGTGTGTAATTATGTCTATATATATATATATATAGTGAATTTTTTTATATTTTATTGAGCTTGCATTGTAACTGTTCTAGAAACACTCTGTATAAATAAACACTAAAGAAATAAAGGTAAAGGAGCACGTGTTTGTCACTGTACAGCGAAATGTGTCCTCCGCATTTAACCCATCTGTGGAAGTGAACACACACTCACACACTCACTAGTGAACTAGGAGCAGTGAGTACACACACACACACACACACCCAGAGTGGTGGGCAGCCAACTCCAGCGCCCGGGGAGCAGAGAGGGTAAAGGGCCTTGCTCAAGGGCCCAACAGCGGCAGCTTGCCGAGCCCGGGAATCGAACCCACAACCCTGTTATCAATATCCCGGAGTTCTATCCGCTGAGCCACCACTGCCCCTGATAATTATAATACTAACAATAAAAAATAAAAAAAAAATAAAATAATTAAAATATTAAGTAATCATCAACTAGGCTCAAAAACTACTAAAAGTAATGAACAGATGCTGAGAGACTAATGCCAGTGGGGTATGTGTGTATATTGCTATTCCCTTCTCTACATTTACATTATTCAAAAGTATAATATATCTACACACACACACACACACACACAATACATACATACATGCACACATCACTAATCTAAATATATATATACACACACATGTGTATGTATATTGCAATTCCCTTCTCTATATTTATTAGTGATAATATATTAATATTTCTCTGCTAGTTGTACGGTGTATGACGTGCCAGACTTTGCACTGATTAAAACTAATGCCGACAGTAAGGGTGATCAGACACAGAGCAGTCGACTGACCCCAGCTGATTTTTCCATTGTACTGAACTGTAAGGTCCAAACCATGACGTCTGTGCACCATTACACCCCTAGTTCATAGCACAATTCCACACACAGGACCCCCCTGCTCTGTATATTCAGTTGTGTTGGTGAAATCCCATTGTACAGAAATGCCCTGGTATAAACCTATGAAAGGTGAACCACGGAGAGGCTCTAAATGTTCTCAAGCAAGACTACAGGTGTTACTAAAGAGCCACAGCCTACCTTAGTGCAGACCACCACAAGAGGAATGCCCAGGTTGTGTGTGAGTGTGTTGTCCCCCAGGGGCAGAACAATGCTCTCCTCCTCCGACTCAGGATTTCTCCTCTGAGGCACACTTTCCAGATCACTCCCAGGCTCCACATACTCCTGGAACTGCTTCACCACTGCACCCCAGCACAGAGCCATGCCGTCAATCATCACACAGAAGCAGAAAGTGCAGACCAGACATAAACCTCACACTGCTGGATGGGTCAGTTGCTATTAACCAGTGTACCACTACTGGCCTTTCCACATTACACTCAAGCATACAGGTCAACCTGAATATTTCTCCATACTGTACCACCTGTTATTGTATTGGTATGTTGAAAGATTTAAAAGGTGTTAAGTAATTAAAACATTAATAACTTTATCTAAATAATTCATTAAGCAATCAAAAAGCAGAACTTAAGGTTTCTCCAGCTTATGTTGTTTAAATATGCCATTTATTGATTATTAAAATAAATTAAAAACATTTCAGAATTAACAATAAAACTGATTAGATGGTTTGGAGGCTCCGGTTATTTTTTGTTCCTTAAATTGACAATTAGAGCTGGGCAATATGACAATATTTTATTGTATTGTGATCAATTTTGTTATTATGGTACACAATATGCTCTTATGAGTGTATCATGGATGTCGTCAGTGCTTAAAGAGCACTGATTATCTGCACGTTTTATTACAAAGAGTGTGATCAGTCATTTAATTCAATACAGTTCAGCATATTTTAAGTAAAAATCATGGTAGTCAGTATGGGAGAGTATTTGGACAGCAGTTTTTAAAATTTTGTCTACATGAATTATCGTACATAATAAAAAAATGCTTTAAATATTGTGAAATGAATTTTATTCATATCGCCCAGCTCTATTGACTATTATAAAAACAAAATTACAGAACTTTTAATAAATGCATGTGCAAATGTAAATGTGCGTATTGTGTCTCCTCAAGTCCTAGATTCGTTCTTTTTATTTGGGACATACAATAAACATTACTGTGATACATTGATATGGAAATTCTGGGCCAATGTTGGTGTATGGTTCTTCTGTCTGCTGGTATTAATGACCATAAATCAACTAAATTAAATTGTAGCACTGCAGAGATTTTAACCAATCATGAAGTTCGGTGAAATGAATGTGCAGACCCAGTCAAATCCAAACACTTGATGCCAGTAAGGTTGAATTTGATGCCAAACATCTGTCTGAAGCTAATTAAGGAAATATCTGATAACATATCTGTTACATTTCTGATCCCTGTACTTGCTAAATATTACAGTCTCAATTTAGGAACAGATTAATTTACGCTGAACATATGGCATGATGCACGTTATTACACTCAGCAGAACATCCTCTACAGCTTACAATATAATTACTATTATATTGAATTATTATATTACAAACATAAAAGAAAGAACTGATCAAGGCTCTTTTTCAGGCATATTAAAATAGTGACAAAATTAAATGAAAATATTTCCACTGCAACAAATACTGAATAGATTATACATCACGCTACTAATATATATATATATATATATATATATCAGTCAAATATATGTCAGTTTAATTAGTAGTAATAATTAGTAGTTGTATTATTATTAATAATAATATTATTAAGACACATGAATGATGACCTCATGATCACCCACGTCTAACGCACCATGCCAACAATCTATACCTGAACACAAGTCTGAATGGCAGCTTCTAACAGATGACCCCACACACCTACACACTTCACCCAGCACACAGTCTCGCACAGTCACACACTTACATCTGAGCTCCAGCTCCCTCATGGTCTCTGGAGGAACCCGCAGTTTGTCCAGGTAGTCCCTCACCACGCTGGCCCATTTCTGCAGAGAGTCGAGGGCCAGCCAGGGCCGGGACAGATCCACCACGAACAAGACCAAAGAGTCGGCCAGGTTGTCCACAGAGAGGGCGAACTTCTGCAGACCTTTATGATACAGATCTCCATCCAGAACCCAGGCGTTACACCGGGCATGGTCTGCAAAACAAACCCCACTAACATCAGTAACGGTGCTGGACCTGGCTAATGTGATCAGATGTTCTCATTACTCAGATATTGATCACGTTTGGTTGGCTAGACTGAGGTCATGAAGATGATGCGAGGAGGTCACGTGAGGTAAACAAGCTACATTATTAATAAAGTTACACCAGGAGTTACACTGCAAGAGACAACCCTGCCAGAGACGGTTACTGAGCATTCCAGCGTGATTTTACTTTTGTGGGAGGGCAGGTGTGGTGGATAACTTTAAACCGTGGTCCGAGGAGAGAGCGATCACACAGCAGTCACAGGGGGTGGGAGAAACGGGTTCTTCACTATTTCTACCAGTTTATTACAGACTACTCGAAACTGCCAGGGCAGACGATTCTGGGTCTTAAGTAAAAGTAAATTTCCCATTTCCAAAGTCAAATTCCAGGTAATTCTCGATTTTCTTAACTTAAATAAATGCACATCCTCTACAGAGACACATCTACGCACATTCTAAAGTGTTATCATAATCATTATTTATTTTTAACATGTTATATATAATAACATACAAATACAAAAATAAAAAAGCTATAAATATAAAAAAATACAAATATTATAAATATAAAAAAATTAGTGTGCGTTATAAATATTTATTTATTAATAATTTATTCATTTATTAATTTGAATCTGCATCAAGCTTAAAACTCAGGACTGGAGACTGATCTCCAGCATTTGACTGACATACAGAAGACACCCCAGAGACGTTTCATGACCTACATCAAGATGATCTATTCTGAGGTTTGGAAAAAAATTAAATGCCGAGGACTAATTTAAGGAGCAGTTCCAAACATTTCAGAACTGGAGAGAAACAATAAAACAGAAAAATCGAGACACATTAAACACCATTCAACCCCAACTGAACATCCCCAGCTCAGATCATCACAGTCAGCCAAACATAAAGGCAAAATAAATTAAACAAAAAAAAAAAAAACAAGGAAGATCTGCAACAAACTGACCAGGTAAAAGTACCCTACCTTACCTACATTAAAGCAGCATTATGCGAGAACTAGAACTTCTTACTCCTGAGCACCCCCTACATTTGGGAAGTGGAACTCAAAATTTAAGCCACCACTGACAGACACTGTACACATGCATTTCTGGACAGTGTGAGAGCTGCAGAAGCTTGATCTGAAGGTGGAGCAGCATGTGGGCGGAGGTGGTAGAGTAATACTACAGGATTTTACACTAATATGACTCTATGGGTTCTGCAGCGTTACACAGCAGTTCTGGAGAGAGGTTCTCCTCCTGCAGCTCCACCACCAAACCTCCATAGTGCAGTAGCAGCAGCAGCGCTCCGGCCCGGAGTGGGAACCCCAGCAGCGTTATACTCCCCAGTACAGGTAAACGGATAACCGCCATCATTAATGTGTGTTAGACAGCAGCTGAACAGTGTGTTCTTGTGGTCAGGGTATTGAATGCAGGAACTAGGGTCAGGTGTGAAGACCTGAACAACTTTGACAAGGGCCAAACCGTGGTGGCCAGAGCACCGGTCAGGTGTGGTGGATAACTAATCTGTGGTCTGAGGACAGACCAATCAAACACCAGTCACAGGGGGTCGGACACCCAAGGCTCACTGACGTGTAAGGGTAAGAAAGGCTATCCCATCCTGGCCAAACCGACAGAAGGGCTCCTCAGACACGGGTCTCAGAAATGCTTGGATGGTTCTTGTGGAATCCCTCGGAGCAATGAAACAAGGTGGCCTGGTCTGATGAGTCCTGTTCTCTTATACATCAGCAGGTCCATCTCGCAACTGACAGAAGGATCCAGGACGTCCCAGGCACTACAGAACACCTGCACAGGTCTTGTTAGGAAAGCGGTTTGTGTGGTATGCAGGTCTTAATGTTCTGGCTTGTTGGTGCACATTACACACATAACTGATATAATAAAATATGGGCTCTATTCAAGCCCTTTGAAGGCTGGTCAATTCATGATGTCCATTTTAGGGTGGTTTGGTCACAGAGTTTGGCAAGTGCTGGCCTGACCATACCAGGTCATTGTCCTGCAGAGTAAGGCATCTCATTCTAAACTACGCTTCTACAGGGATTCCAGCAGGCAGGGACAGACCTGCGCTCAGATCTGATCTCAGACGTCCCGAGGACCTGATTTCTGCTGGAGAAACGGTGTGTAAGATTTAGTGAGAGATTTATGGATTTAGATTTGTGTTCATTCACTCGTAAAAGTTTCAGAACTACGTCCCGGTCCTGCTTCAGTACAGCAGTGTTGCAGAGTGATGAAATGGGAAATGGTGCAGTATTGATTGTGAGACTCAGCCCCAGACTCAGACCTAGACCTGAAGCTCACTAAAGAAGGGGTAACATCCTAGATTACTCATAATGACTCACCACAAAAAGGCTACGAGAAGCTCAGAGAACACGACCAGGAAATAACCAAGGAGTGGAGTTTGTCACTGAAGTCACAGTCTGTCAAAATGCTGCGTAATATTTTGCATAATTATTATTATTAGAACTGGGAATTATAATATTTTAGCATATTGTGATTATTTATGATTTGTATTGCTATTGTAGTACACGGTATGCTTTTATGAGTGTATCGTGAATATAGTCAGTGCTTAAAGAGCACTGATTAACATCACGTTTTATCATTAAATAAAGTTCAGCATATGTTGATATGAGTTGCATATGAGTAAAAATCAAGGTACTCAGTACAGGAAAGTATTTGGACAGCAGTTTTTAAAAGTGTGACGCTGTTGGTGCATTTTGTCTACATGACAATATTGTGATTACCATATATCGTAAAAAATGTCTTTAAATATAGTAATTTTTTTCCCATATAGCTCGACTATTATTGTTATTAATAATAATAATAATAATAATATTGGCAGTCTGTATTTACAAACATGCACACATCAGCAAGATCCTGCTGGTGTGGGTTTCCTCTTTTCTATAATACATACAAACATAAATTGAGCACAGCTCCCTCTTGTGGAAGGTCTTCAGCCTGCTAAACATGACTTTTTAATGACCAGTGGAAACAGTGGTGGTAACAGGTCAGAGGGTTGTCATGTAATCCCTGTGTGTGCTGATGTACATTTTACACCGGACAGTAAACTCTGATTCTAACTGGTCAAACTGGGAAAGCAATACAGTGAAAGGTGTAAATGAGGAAAGCTAAAGATGTGTTAAAAGGTGCGAAAAGTCAAAAGTCTCAAAGATGCTTACTGTCATGTCACGCAAAAACCTTGTATCCACATTTTTGATTAAAATAAAAAGGGAAAAGCTTTTACATTGTGTCAAAAATCACAAATAGTGTCAGTCAGAAAGAGTGGACCAATAAAAATGCTCCAAAATGATTGCATCATTGCATTATATGCATCATTATAATACAAAATTCTAAATCTAAATAAAATTAAGAGACTCAGTGACATAAATGTGACCATATATACTAAATATACATTTATTTAATTGGCTAAATTTGTATTTATAGCACATGGTCGGCTTTCTTACCGTCTACGTCCTCATCGTGCACATTGAAGTACAGATACTCCAAACCCCGACCCTTCATGTATTCCTCCACACCTTGTAGTTTGGCCACCAGAGTCGTCTTGCCGGATCCCACTTCACCTGTATATATATACACACACACACACACACACACACACACACACACACACACACACACACACACACACACACACACAGTCTAAGCTAAGGAGGCACAAAGCCGGTCCTTCACACTGTGCTGTAAAGCCAGCATAGCACATGGTTCCATAGGACTAGCTGGTCTATCAGGATGACTACGTTGACCAAATTGGTCATACCGATTGACCTAGTTTGGCAAAGCTGGTTGACTAGTGTGGTCATGCAGGTCCTGCAGGTCAACCAGCTTAACCAGGTGGCCAGGTTGTTTTTGTGCTGCTGGGTTATTGAGGCAGGATGTTGTGTCTGGTGTCTGTTTATGTGCATCACTTCTGCAAAGCTGCAATGACCTTTAGATGAATACAGGTCTTCTATATATCTGTCTTATACATCTACCCCTTAGGCCTATTAAACTAATTATATGATTTTATATGAATTCCTTCCACGGCGTGTCCACCGTCTACCTGCCACTAGTGCAGATTATCAGCCGCTCTATAAGGGGTCAGAAACGGAAGACAGAAATTCTCCATAAGATGCAAAAGAGGTCTAGAAACGAGCCTGGGACATTCACATGGTCAGCCCTGGTCTTCTCCCTCCCCAAGCTGACTTACCTAACTATTAGATGCGTGATAATATTACACCTATTAATACATAATCCCATTATCATCTACCCTAGTCATTTCTTTCAAGTCTAACAAGTATTACTATAAAATTAACATAATTCAAACACAAATAATAATAATAATAATAATAACTATTATTGTAGTTATTTTACTATTCAAGTCAAGTTTAAACTACAAATAATAACCATTAGTTAAGCAACAACGAGCCTGGGCCGCTCAGATGGTCAGCCCTGGTCTTGTCAAGCTGGTCATACACCAATAGCCAGACACCCCCTACAATTCCCTATGGGTTATATACACTAT
>NC_132880.1:50929099-50941599 GCF_030463535.1 Salminus brasiliensis | reverse complement strand
AAGGCCCTGGAGAAGTGGTGTAGAACTACAGCATTACTGTAACTGTAGTGCGCAGAGTTACTAACTGTACTGTAGAACTGTAGTGGTAACTGGAGAAGTGGTGTAGAACTACAGCATTACTGTAACTGTAGTGCGCAGAGTTACTAACTGTACTGTAGAGCTGTAGTGGTAACTGGAGAAGTGGTGTAGAGCTACAGCATTACTGTAACTGTAGTGCAGAGTTACTAACCGTACTGTAGAGCTGTAGTGGTAACTGGAGAAGTGGTGTAGAGCTACAGCATTACTGTAACTGTAGTGCGCAGAGTTACTAACCGTACTGTAGCGCTGTAGTGGTAACTGGAGAAGTGGTGTAGAGCTACAGCATTACTGTAACTGTAGTGCACAGAGTTACTAACTGTATTGTAGAGCTGTAGTGGTAACTGGAAAAGTGGTGTAGAGCTACAGCATTACTGTAACTGTAATGCGCAGAGTTACAAACCGTACTGTAGAGCTGTAGTGGTAACTGGAGAAGTGGTGTAGAGCTACAGCATTACTGTAACTGTAGTGCGCAGAGTTACTAACTGTACTGTAGAGCTGTAGTGGTAACTGGAGAAGTGGTGTAGAGCTACAGCATTACTGTAACTGTAGTGCGCAGAGTTACTAACTGTACTGTAGAGCTGTAGTGGTAACTGGAGAAGTGGTGTAGAGCTACAGCATTACTGTAACTGTAGTGCGCAGAGTTACTAACTGTACTGTAGAGCTGTAGTGGTAACTGGAGAAGTGGTGTAGAGCTACAGCATTACTGTAACTGTAGTGCAGAGTTACTAACCGTACTGTAGGACTGTAGTGGTAACTGGAGAAGTGGTGTAGAGCTACAGCATTACTGTAACTGTAGTGCAGAGTTACTAACTGTACTGTAGAGCTGTAGTGGTAACTGGAGAAGTGGTGTAGAGCTACAGCATTACTGTAACTGTAGTGCAGAGTTACTAACCGTACTGTAGGACTGTAGTGGTAACTGGAGAAGTGGTGTAGAGCTACAGCATTACTGTAACTGTAGTGTGCAGAGTTACTAACCGTACTGTAGAGCTGTAGTGGTAACTGGAGAAGTGGTGTAGAGCTACAGCATTACTGTAACTGTAGTGCGCAGAGTTATTAACTGTACTGTAGAGCTGTAGTGGTAACTGGAAAAGTGGTGTAGAGCTACAGCATTACTGTAACTGTAGTGCGCAGAGTTATTAACTGTACTGTAGAGCTGTAGTGGTAACTGGAAAAGTGGTGTAGAGAGAGCTACAGCATTACTGTAACTGTAGTGCACAGAGTTACTAACTGTACTGTAGAGCTGTAGTGGTAACTGGAGAAGTACTGCAGTGGTACAGCATTATTATACTAAACTCGTGTAGTCACTCAATCTGTACTCAAACAAATGAACATGCACAGATGATTTTTTTCTTTTAGGCCTTTGAAATGAGAGAGCCAGCCTTTCGCTTCTCCGTTGCAATAGAGTTGTAAACAAAATGTTTGACGTCTTTCCACGTTCTGGTCTTCAGAGCATACTCTGCTTGGATGCACTGAAGGCAGTCTTCTTTTCCTGGAACTTTCTTCAAGGCACGATATTTGGCCAAGTGACGCCACACTGCTTCTTTCTCTCTGTTGGTCCATGAACGCCTGGGATTTACTCTGTGTTTACGATCTGGGGGGGGGTTGAACAACAACACAGAGTAAAAATCAGGCAAGTATCAGAGTAAAAAGAAGGCAAGTTTTCCAATATTGCAGATACAAATACACATGTTCAATGCTCTCCAAGTAGGTATACATATATTTATGAGACAGGGTAACAGGCACACAAACCTTAACGGCTGCAGCAAGCAACATGGAGACAGAGGGACAGAGTGTTATCACAAAGAACATCACGGCTGATCTACTGCACTCGCCTTTTTGCGACCAAATCACAGCCACGATGTTATTCGTGATTACACCCTGTGGTGTTTTATTGCTTAAATATACACTATACTGCCAAAAGTGTCCGGTCACCCATCAAAATCATTAATGTAATGTGTTCCAGTAACTTTAGGGCCACATATGTACAAAACCGTACACCTAGACCTGCAAACTCTGTACTACAGCGACATACCTGACTGTTGCTCTCCTTCTTTTTGCGTGGACATTCACCATCTGGGTAAAAAAAATAATAAAAAAATGAAAATATAAGACAACCATACAAATTACTAGATCTGTGTCCAACAGAATACAACAGAGCTGCAGAGCGTACATGGTAAAGCTGAACACATGACTGTACAGCGACATACCTGACTGTTGCTCTCCACAAGAATCGTCATCAGTGTGTTTCGAATCGCCTTTCCGGGAGGAAGCTCTTGAAGACATCCTTTGCTTCTTTTTGCGTGGACATTCACCATCTGAGAGAAAAAAGAAAACATCAGTTACTACAGCAGAGTCTGACAAAATATGGAATATTTAACAGAGCTGCAGAGCGTACATGGGAAAGCTGAACACATGACTGTACAGCAACATACCCGACTGTTGCTCTCCACAAGAATCCTCATCAGTGTGTTTCGAATCACCTTTCGGGGAGGAAGCTCTTGAAGACATCTTTTGCTTCTTTTTGCGTGGACATTCACCATCTGGTTAAAAAACAAAAATAAAACCATGCTAATTACTAGATCTGTGTCAACAGAATACAACAGATCTGCAGAGCGTACATGGGAAAGCTGAACACATGTCTCTACACCAAGGATGGCCAATCCTATCCGCAAAGGGCCGGTGTGGCTGCTGGTTTTTGTTCTAACCAAACAGGAGGTCACATGATCAGTTGTTTAACTATAACCATTTAATTAAACTAGTGAAATCAGGTGTTCTCTGGCCTGGTTGGACTAAGATTCAGCAGCCACACCGACCCTTTGCGGATAAGATTGGCCACCCCTGCTATACACCAACATACCTGATTCTCCACAAGAATCCTCATCAGTCGACTCCAAAACACCTTCTCGGGATGGCTTCTTTTTGTGTGGTGTACATTCGTTGTCTGAAATATAAAGCACTTTGAATTCTCAAATGAAAGGTGCTATACTAATAAACTTGCCTTGAAATAAAAATCATAAGCACATCCAGTATATTGTACATTTTTCATAAGGCTTGTGAGGCATTTGCCTATTGACCTTCCATCACAATGCTGTGGTGCCTTATCCACACAAGGAGCTAAAGAACAGCTGCCACTTGTAGGATAAATGGCATTTACTAAGTTTCGGCACTTAGAGCTTGAGCAACGTCACTTTCTTTACAATGTTTTCTTTCCAAGTGTCGTGCTATTTTAGTATTTGGTTTTTTACAGTACAGGCAAAAATGTTTTTTGTCCCAGACTCGTTTGCCATTCTCAGTTTTAGTTCTGCATTTTACTGTAATCTTTGGTTTTTTGTTTGATTTTTTGGACATACCATCATGTTCCTTGTGCAACATCTGGCTAGAAGGCAATGGGGTTGCAGGTGAAAGAGAGGACTCGGACTCACTCCCATTAGGTTCATATTCTGAATGTGATGATGAAAGCACATCTTCTAAAGTCAAGTGAATGGAGTCGTCACTTTCTTCTTGCTCAACCTGTCACAGAAAAGGAAAAAAAGAAAATAAACAAGAATCATGTAAAAAGTCCATTCAAATTAAATTGGAATCAGTGTACTAGAAGTGCCTGCCAAAAGAAATCCACATATTTTTACATTTCCCCAAGACATACAGTACTGTGCAAAAGTTTTCAGCACCTGACACAAACGGAACAGTAAAAGCTATGTATTTGGGCAGAAACCAATTATTTCCATAGAAAAACTAATATTATTGTAAATCCATCCAGAGCAGTAAAACAGTAAGTAGTGGTTTTATATCTGTGATTGTGTTTGTTTAACTTTAAAAGCCTCTCATTGAAGAGCCCCAGTATTATTAGTAACCTCCACCCAGTACCTGATTTGATTAATCAGTGCTTCACTTTGTTAATGATTTGTGCTGCTGATGAAATTTAACAAGTCAGTTTGATGCTAGAGGCTCCAAAAGACATCTAGTCCCAAAGTTTCCTCTTCAAACTAGCTCACAAGATACCAACTACTTTCTTCACAATAAGAAATTATTCTTATTGTTTTGTACTTGCATCTCGTATAATATGTGGTCTCTGTACACACACAAATAAAAAGAGACTTTTGCACAGTACTGTATTTGGAGACTAAATTGTGCTTCTTAAGTCCAAGGACATGCAGTTCAGGTGAATTGGAGATGCTACAATTTGCCCTCAGGTGTGAGTGTGTGTCTGCCCTGCGATGGATTGGCAGCCTGTCCAGGGTGTATTTTGCCTTCTGTGCAATGACTGCTGGGATATTTACAATGTAGGCTATATAGGGGGACTATTTAGTGCAGGTCATTGTTAGCAATATTAGCTTTGCAGCCTACATCAACTAATTAAGCAAAATTCTAACTTCAAACACATCCCAGCCAGAGGGATTCAGAATTCAGGCTTAGTGGAAATGGTCTTTTTTTTTTGTTGCAGATTTACTCCTAAAAATAATAATTTCAGGAAAGGTATGTTACACACCCTTTGTTTTGGCGACACTCTGAGAACAGGTTGTGTTTTCTCCATGCTCTGAAAAGAAGAAAGAAAATTACCACACATTCCCATCTATTAAGACATATGACATGAGGTATTGTCGTTATTTTAAAGTTTTTACTCAGAGATTT
Source organism: Salminus brasiliensis (assembly GCF_030463535.1). Classification (NCBI taxonomy): domain Eukaryota; kingdom Metazoa; phylum Chordata; class Actinopteri; order Characiformes; family Bryconidae; genus Salminus; species Salminus brasiliensis. Next base: position 50,936,892 of record NC_132880.1, on the reverse strand, counting down.
GTACACAGCTGTTATAAATAACATTAACTACTACCTCACTTCACCCCATTTTTTCTTGGTTATTATTTTTAACAAGAAATGACAAGAGCACAATCTCTCTCTTATTTAAAAGGCACACCCTGAGCAAGCTTGACTATTCTGATTGACCAGCAAGACCAAGCTGGTTGACCAGTATGACCAAAACCAAATGCACTACACCAGTGATTTTCAATCCTCGTCCTGGTGTCCAACTGCCATGCAAGTTAAAGTGGCTGTGTTAAAGCAGGAAAAGCACTGAAATATAAACGGCGGTGGGTCCACAGGGCCAGGTTTGAAAAGCACTGCACTACACACTTCATACACAACATGAATAACACGTATGAGGAGCAGATTGTTTTTGTGTAACAGGAGCTGTGCTTACAGTAAAGAGCAGCTTAAACTCCGAGCCTGTCTGGTGCAGCAGCGGCCCGGACACGGCCACCCAGACCGACGGTTAGCACAAGCTCTCTACTAAACTCAGCTCAACATGAACAATTCTACCCCCTGAACTCTACCAACAACACAGACTAGCCCTGAATCATAGAAAAGTGACATAAACACGAGTTGTTTACTAGAGACGTTCGGGCTATACACGCTAAATCCGCAGCAGCTAGCGCTAACTATGCTAACAACGCTAGCTAGCGAGCTAATTACTGCTAGCAAGCAAGCACTCTCTTCATTCCACACAAAACCCAAATGTACGGGTTTAATATATCATGTATTAAGATGAATATCTTGAAATGGTTTTACCACGTATCTCCATGCACATATATTACCTTTACTTGTGAACTTTTAGGCTTTATCGTCCAATGCTATGCTATATTGTGCTAACGTTTAGCTCATTACCGTTAGCGGGCTAGGTAAATGGCCTGGTCAAAACCTGTCCTTTCCCGAACACAACACATATTTTAAATAGTTAATTTTTACATAACATATGTACTTACACTGGCAGTGTCTTACCCCAGTGCTTGTAGAACATGAATTTGACGCAGTGCTCACAAAGCCGAACTCCCAGCAGTGCAAATGAACGAGCACCAGCTGCTCATTACCTGCACCTACTCACGTGCTGACCTGTACATGGTTTATCGTCACTGTGCTAAATAACGCATTAAAATGGTTAAAAATAATTGACTTTATTATCCACTAGGGTAATAGTAATAATAATAATAATAATAATCCCAGCTGCACCTTTTACAACATTTTAAGTAATATTTTAAAAAATATTGTACTTATATAGTCTTACCTTGGTTAGCAGTTCTGAAGTCTTCTTCTGCTCCGCTTTCTGTTGAATGTTGAGAACTTGTTGATATTTTTCTTCCTGCTTCTTGTGATGCTCGCGAAGTTTCTCTAATCGCTTTGAAAACCGATCCATTGCTCATTACACTGCTCAGGGTTTGAGGATGAGTGTGAGTGAGAGCGAGAGTGAATGTGCTCAGTACCAGAATGAGTTTTTGGGCTTTTTCTATTGTTTGAGGATTCCTACACTTAAATAAATATTTTAGCATTTTATTTTATTAAATGTAATGTTCGCTGTGTTCATGTCTGTATGAACTACCTGCATATCTATATATCCTCAGTACTGCTGTGTTCCTGTCTCAGTATACTCTACCTCAGTACTGCTGTGTTCCTGTCTCAGTATACTCTACCTCAGTACTGCTGTGTTCCTGTCTCAGTATACTCTACCTCAGTACTGCTGTGTTCCTGTCTCAGTATACTCTACCTCAGCACTGCTGTGTTCCTGTCTCAGTATACTCTACCTCAGTACTGCTGTGTCTCAGTATACTCTACCTCAGTACTGCTGTGTTCCTGTCTCAGTATACTCTACCTCAGTACTGCTGTGTCTCAGTATACTCTACCTCAGTACTGCTGTGTCTCAGTATACTCTACCTCAGTACTGCGGTGTTCCTGTCTCAGTATACTCTACCTCAGCACTGCTGTGTTCCTGTCTCAGTATACTCTACCTCAGTACTGCAGTGTCTCAGTATACTCTACCTCAGTACTGCTGTGTCTCAGTATACTCTACCTCAGCACTGCTGTGTTCCTGTCTCAGTATACTCTACCTCAGCACTGCTGTGTTCCTGTCTCAGTATACTCTACCTCAGTACTGCAGTGTCTCAGTATACTCTACCTCAGTACTGCTGTGTCTCAGTATACTCTACCTCAGCACTGCTGTGTTCCTGTCTCAGTATACTCTACCTCAGCACTGCTGTGTTCCTGTCTCAGTATACTCTACCTCAGTACTGCTGTGTCTCAGTATACTCTACCTCAGTACTGCTGTGTGTTTCTCAGTATACTCTACCTCAGTACTGCTGTGTCTCAGTATACTCTACCTCAGTACTGCTGTGTGTTTCTCAGTATACTCTACCTCAGTACTGCGGTGTTCCTGTCTCAGTATACTCTACCTCAGTACTGCAGTGTTACTGTCTCAGTATACTCTACCTCAGTACTGCTGTGTCTCAGTATACTCTACCTCAGTACTGCTGTGTTCCTGTCTCAGTATACTCTACCTCAGTACTGCTGTGTCTCAGTATACTCTACCTCAGTACTGCTGTGTGTTTCTCAGTATACTCTACCTCAGTACTGCTGTGTTCCTGTCTCAGTATACTCTACCTCAGTACTGCTGTGTCTCAGTATACTCTACCTCAGTACTGCTGTGTCTCAGTATACTCTACCTCAGTACTGCTGTGTTCCTGTCTCAGTATACTCTACCTCAGTACTGCTGTGTCTCAGTATACTCTACCTCAGTACTGCTGTGTGTTTCTCAGTATACTCTACCTCAGTACTGCTGTGTCTCAGTATACTCTACCTCAGTACTGCTGTGTGTTTCTCAGTATACTCTACCTCAGTACTGCTGTGTCTCAGTATACTCTACCTCAGTACTGCGGTGTTCCTGTCTCAGTATACTCTACCTCAGTACTGCGGTGTTCCTGTCTCAGTATACTCTACCTCAGTACTGCGGTGTTCCTGCCTCAGTATACTCTACCTCAGTACTGCGGTGTTCCTGTCTCAGTATACTCTACCTCAGTACTGCGGTGTTCCTGTCTCAGTATACTCTACCTCAGCACTGCGGTGTTCCTGTCTCAGTATACTCTACCTCAGCACTGCGGTGTTCCTGTCTCAGTATACTCTACCTCAGTACTGCTGTGTCTCAGTATACTCTACCTCAGTACTGCTGTGTTCCTGTCTCAGTATACTCTACCTCAGTACTGCGGTGTTCCTGTCTCAGTATACTCTACCTCAGTACTGCAGTGTTACTGTCTCAGTATACTCTACCTCAGTACTGCTGTGTCTCAGTATACTCTACCTCAGTACTGCTGTGTTCCTGTCTCAGTATACTCTACCTCAGTACTGCTGTGTTCCTGTCTCAGTATACTCTACCTCAGTACTGCAGTGTCTCAGTATACTCTACCTCAGTACTGCTGTGTGTTTCTCAGTATACTCTACCTCAGTACTGCAGTGTTCCTGTCTCAGTATACTCTACCTCAGCACTGCGGTGTTCCTGTCTCAGTATACTCTACCTCAGCACTGCGGTGTTCCTGTCTCAGTATACTCTACCTCAGTACTGCGGTGTTCCTGTCTCAGTATACTCTACCTCAGTACTGCAGTGTTACTGTCTCAGTATACTCTACCTCAGTACTGCTGTGTCTCAGTATACTCTACCTCAGTACTGCTGTGTTCCTGTCTCAGTATACTCTACCTCAGTACTGCTGTGTTCCTGTCTCAGTATACTCTACCTCAGTACTGCAGTGTCTCAGTATACTCTACCTCAGTACTGCTGTGTGTTTCTCAGTATACTCTACCTCAGTACTGCTGTGTTCCTGTCTCAGTATACTCTACCTCAGTACTGCTGTGTTCCTGTCTCAGTATACTCTACCTCAGTACTGCTGTGTCTCAGTATACTCTACCTCAGTACTGCTGTGTTCCTGTCTCAGTATACTCTACCTCAGTACTGCTGTGTCTCAGTATACTCTACCTCAGTACTGCGGTGTTCCTGTCTCAGTATACTCTACCTCAGTACTGCTGTGTCTCAGTATACTCTACCTCAGTACTGCTGTGTTCCTGTCTCAGTATACTCTACCTCAGTACTGCTGTGTCTCAGTATACTCTACCTCAGTACTGCTGTGTTCCTGTCTCAGTATACTCTACCTCAGTACTGCTGTGTCTCAGTATACTCTACCTCAGTACTGCTGTGTTCCTGTCTCAGTATACTCTACCTCAGTACTGCTGTGTCTCAGTATACTCTACCTCAGTACTGCTGTGTTCCTGTCTCAGTATACTCTACCTCAGTACTGCTGTGTCTCAGTATACTCTACCTCAGTACTGCTGTGTTCCTGTCTCAGTATACTCTACCTCAGTACTGCTGTGTCTCAGTATACTCTACCTCAGTACTGCGGTGTTCCTGTCTCAGTATACTCTACCTCAGTACTGCGGTGTTCCTGTCTCAGTATACTCTACCTCAGTACTGCAGTGTTACTGTCTCAGTATACTCTACCTCAGTACTGCTGTGTCTCAGTATACTCTACCTCAGTACTGCAGTGTTACTGTCTCAGTATACTCTACCTCAGTACTGCTGTGTCTCAGTATACTCTACCTCAGTACTGCAGTGTTACTGTCTCAGTATACTCTACCTCAGTACAGTTGTCTTGTAGTAATCCATTTGTACAGATTCAGAATGAAATAAAACCTCTTGACTACCACACAGTATTTTCATCCTGTTTCTCTGTACTTAGAAAAGAACAGGACAACACTTATTTATAATAGAAGACAATAAGCAGTTGTGGAAATACCTGCCCTTTGAATAATATTATAAATTAATTCAGTTGTGGTTAAATAGTATATGCAGACTTTTTTACATTTACTAGTGTTGCTGTACTCAAGTCTGAGATCACTCTTGGTGGGGGTTTTTTTTTGGTCAAAAAAATAGTTAATGCACCAACATTTTCACAAACAAAACAAACAGTAGGTTTATGAAACTTCAAAGTGGGGAAGAGAAATAAAGTTTGTGTCCGCACACATGGAGATTCATAGGTTACATTTCCATGACAAGCTAATAGCTGAGCACCCACACACAAGTCTCAGGACCCTGTTTACTATCTGGATTGTATCCTGGTCAGATTTTAGCTACATGGTTTAACGTCAGACCTCCTCCTGAAGTGGTTGGATTGATCGGATTTGTGTCCGTTTAAAGTGTGTTTACACTTGCATATTTATGTGTTTTGGATTTATCCAGATATAATTCTGGTGTAAACAGCATCTAAGATGGAGTACCATTACGTCTGTTGTTTTGGGGTTTGATGAAACACATCTAAGACGAAAGTCTGATGGATACATTTGGATTTGCTGCCAAAACTAAAGTGTGGTGAAGGAAAATAGCGGTCTGGGACACCTCAGGGCTATACCCCTTAATAAAGAAGGCCAGTGAAATAAAACAATATATTCATGCTCCCATCTTTGTGGCAACAGTTTAGTGTTAATACGTTTTACTTGTGCACAAATCAAGCTCCATTAAGACAAATGACTGACCTGCACAGAGCCCTGACCTCTACCCCGTCCAGGACTTGAATGAGTCAGTAAATGGGAACGAGGCCTTGTTGCTGAACATAAATATCACTTCCCACAACTGATCATTCCAGCCTCTACCATTAAGACAGCAGACGACAGTAGCTGTGAAGCACGACCCCTGAAATATCAGCATTGCTGGATTTATGAAGACCACTGTTTGTCTATGTATTTGTTGAACTTACTCATATTAATGATGCGTATGTGCGTGTCTGCTCTGCATGTCGGCTCGTATGTATCGTGTGGTGAAGCATTAGGTCCTGAACCATCGCTCGCTGTTTAAACATGCAGCTGAAATAGGAACAAACAAATACAGGTGGCTTACAAGAACAGGCAACCCTAGCTTTGCAGCAGTGCCATCAGCTACATAGAATCAGTAACGGCATTTCAACAACTGGGAGTCTGAGTCCTTAAAACATCATTTAGACCTGTGAGCAGTGCTGCTTGTTGGGAAAAGGTGCTGTGGTGAAAGTATGAACCCTGTTCATGTTCATGTCACTCTGCCTGGTGAAGGACTCAGACCTAACCTGAAGCTGTGGAGCACAGATTTAAATTAAAGTGCCATGGACAAGTATTTATACGTGAAGGGCTTCATGAACATGATTTATGAATCACTCACACGCTAATACAAAGCTTTGACACCAACGTTGAAAAAAGTCAGTAGCTGATATGTTATTACTCAGGTACAGGTGTTGGGTGAGGCTGAGGACTGATGCACTATCACTACAAATATTAACACAAACATTAATGTCATGGTGTGTCGACACCCCTTCCCTTTGCAGTCATTTCTCCAGGAAGGAGATACAACAAGAAAGTCCTGTAGCTGTTCAGCTGAACTGATATTAGGTGATGGTGAAGGTGATCATCGTTTTATCCTGACTGAACTCTGCTGTGATGATTTTAAAAGCACAGATTGAGTGCATATGATGCTATATTGTAGAAGGGATGCAGTGCATAAAGCCTGTTACAAAGATAAATGATAATCAGAGGTCAGTGGTTTACAAATCACAAGAAACCTGTCTGCACAGTTAGAACAGTGCAGGGGGAGTGCAGCGTTGGGCCGTGGAGGCCATTTTGTTGGTTTGGGTCCACTTGTCCTTTAGAGGTAAGAAACACTGCACTACAGGCCAAAGGTATCATGATTCACACTGTGATGAACACTTCTGTCCTGATGAAGTGAGAATACCCCCAACCACAGGGAACAAGGGCTTCATTGTGTTAATAATATATTATTATTAAAATCACCAGTTATTGGTCCATCTGAACACCTGAGATCAGCTGGAGCTCACCACTACTATCACCATCTCCATCTGGATGAGTAGTGCTCCATCCCTCAAGTATGGTTCCAAAAACTGAAAAATATACCAAGTTGTTCTGAGAGCTTGTGGTTGCACACAACGTTTTCAGGAAAAATCATCAAAGTGACTAAATTAAAGAGAGAGACCTACATTCTGATTAAGACTGAATGACAGTGTTAAGAGTTAAACATCATTCAAATCTCTATAAGCTACAGATATGTTTAAAGTGGGTCTAGACAGCTTGCCTAAAATAATGTCCTGGGGTGTGTTCAGACTTCTCAGCTTTGCTTAGATTAAAACAAGTCTTAGTGAACCCTGTTAGTGTGGTTACTCGGAGTAAGTGTGAACGCGGCCGGTTGAACTGAGCAGACAGGTCTCGTTTTGCTTCCAAATTAAAGACACAACACCAGCCACGGCATCTAAACACTGCGTCCTTATGTTAAACTTACATCACCTTTATTCATAAATTATTCTTAAATGCCAGTATGAATGCAAACCATTCAAAATATGTAAAAATCTAAATGTGTGAGATATGAGGTATGACGTGATATGATTATCTATTCCAACAAGACAGTCCTCTAGTCTGGGAGGATATTACGACTGTTGGAGAAATGGTATATATTTATATGTGTAATGTAATGAAGTCTCTATTAGTATTAAATGGGACAGCAGTACACAACACAAGATATGGTGGTGTGTTAGTGTGTGCTTATGTGAGTGGATCAGACACAGCAGTGCTGCTGGACACCTCAGTAGAGGGTTTCCCATTCACCAACGTTTTTTTAGAAGACAGGATAAAACTGAAAATTAAAAAAAGACCTAAATATCAAAAAAATGTTTTCATGCTTAAATGAGGTGGAAAAGATAGACTATCACCGTGAGGCTGAAAATATGGGTTTTGTGGATAAACTCCAAATG
>NC_132880.1:50854099-50924099 GCF_030463535.1 Salminus brasiliensis | reverse complement strand
CTGCACTACTCAACCCCCTACACTCCTCAACCCCCTGCACTCCTCAACCCCCTGCACTACTCAACCCCCTACACTACTCAACCCCCTGCACTACTCAACCCCCTACACTCCTCAACCCCCTGCACTCCTCAACCCCCTGCACTACTCAACCCCCTACACTACTCAACCCCCTACACTACTCAACCCCCTGCACTCCTCATTCACTCCTCTCTCTCCCCTGTGTGCTGAGCTGCCCCCTGCTGTCTGCTTGCTGCTCATGCAAGTACATTTGGGGTCAGCTTGCCTTCCCAATGGGTCCTGTCCCGCTATATTAGGGAAGGAAGGGGAGAAAGGAAGTGAAGGAAGTAAGTGATGAAGGGAGGAAGGGGATGAAGGGAGGAAGGGGATGAAGGGAGGAAGGGAAGTAAGTGATGAAGGGAGGAAGGGGATGAAGGGAGGAAGGGAAGTAGAAGTGAAGTAAGTGATGAAGGGAGGAAGGGGATGAAGTGAAGTAAGTGATGAAGGGAGGAAGGGGAGGAAGGGAGGAAGGGGATGAAGGGAGGAAGGGAAGTAAGTGATGAAGGGAGGAAGGGGATGAAGGGAGGAAGGGAAGTAGAAGTGAAGTAAGTGATGAAGGGAGGAAGGGGATGAAGTGAAGTAAGTGATGAAGGGAGGAAGGGGAGGAAGGGAGGAAGGGGATGAAGGGAGGAAGGGAAGTAGAAGTGAAGTAAGGGAGGAAGGGGATGAAGGGAGGAAGGGAAGTAAGTGATGAAGGGAGGAAGGGGATGAAGGGAGGAAGGGGATGAAGGGAGGAAGGGAAGTAAGTGATGAAGGGAGGAAGGGGATGAAGGGAGGGAGGGGATGAAGGGAGGAAGGGAAGTAAGTGATGAAGGGAGGAAGGGAAGTAGAAGTGAAGTAAGTGATGAAGGGAGGAAGGGGAGGAAGGGGATGAAGGGAGGAAGGGAAGTAGAAGTGAAGTAAGTGATGAAAGGAGGAAGGGGATGAAGGGAGGAAGGGAAGTAAGTGATGAAGGGAGGAAGGGGATGAAGGGAGGAAGGGAAGTAGAAGTAAAGTAAGTGATGAAGGGAGGAAGGGGATGAAGGGAGGAAGGGAAGTAGAAGTGAAGTAAGTGATGAAGGGAGGAAGGGGATGAAGGGAGGAAGGGAAGTAGAAGTGAAGTAAGTGATGAAGGGAGGGAGGGGATGAAGGGAGGAAGGGAAGTAGAAGTGAAGTAAGTGATGAAGGGAGGAAGGGAAGTAGAAGTAAAGTAAGTGATGAAGGGAGGAAGGGGATGAAGGGAGGGAGGGGATGAAGGGAGGAAGGGAAGTAAGTGATGAAGGGAGGAAGGGGATGAAGGGAGGAAGGGAAGTAGAAGTGAAGTAAGTGATGAAGGGAGGAAGGGGATGAAGGGAGGAAGGGGATGAAGGGAGGAAGGGAAGTAGAAGTGAAGTAAGTGATGAAGGGAGGAAGGGGATGAAGGGAGGAAGGGAAGTAGAAGTGAAGTAAGTGATGAAGGGAGGAAGGGGATGAAGGGAGGGAGGGGATGAAGGGAGGAAGGGAAGTAGAAGTGAAGTAAGTGATGAAGGGAGGAAGGGAAGTAGAAGTAAAGTAAGTGATGAAGGGAGGAAGGGGATGAAGGGAGGGAGGGGATGAAGGGAGGAAGGGAAGTAAGTGATGAAGGGAGGAAGGGGATGAAGGGAGGAAGGGAAGTAGAAGTGAAGTAAGTGATGAAGGGAGGAAGGGGATGAAGGGAGGAAGGGGATGAAGGGAGGAAGGGAAGTAGAAGTGAAGTAAGTGATGAAGGGAGGAAGGGGATGAAGGGAGGAAGGGAAGTAGAAGTGAAGTAAGTGATGAAGGGAGGAAGGGAAGTAGAAGTGAAATAAGGGAGGAAGGGAGGAAGGGAAGTAGAAGTGAAGTAAGGGAGGAAGGGAGGAAGGGAAGTAGAAGTGAAGTAAGTGATGAAGGGAGGAAGGGAAGTAGAAGTGAAGTAAGGGAGGAAGGGAGGAAGGGAAGTAGAAGTGAAGTAAGGGAGGAAGGGAAGTAAGTGATGAAGGGAGGAAGGGAAGTAGAAGTGAAGTAAGGGAGGAAGGGAAGTAAGTGATGAAGGGAGGAAGGGGATGAAGGGAAGTAGAAGTGAAGTAAGTGATGAAGGGAGGAAGGGGATGAAGGGAGGAAGGGAGGAAGGGAAGGAGAAGTGAAGTAAGTGATGAAGGGAGAAAGGGGATGAAGGGAGGAAGGGAAGGAGAAGTGAAGTAAGTGATGAAGGGAGGAAGGGGATGAAGGGAGGAAGGGAAGTAGAAGTGAAGTAAGGGAGGAAGGGGATGAAGGGAGGAAGGGAAGTAAGTGATGAAGGGAGGAAGGGAAGTAGAAGTGAAGTAAGTGATGAAGGGAGGAAGGGAAGTAGAAGTAAAGTAAGTGATGAAGGGAGGAAGGGAAGTAAGTGATGAAGGGAGGAAGGGAAGTAGAAGTGAAGTAAGTGATGAAGGGAGGAAGGGGATGAAGGGAGGAAGGGAAGTAGAAGTGAAGTAAGGGAGGAAGGGAGGAAGGGGATGAAGGGAGGAAGGGGATGAAGGGAGGAAGGGAAGTAGAAGTGAAGTAAGTGATGAAGGGAGGAAGGGGATGAAGGGAGGAAGGGAAGTAGAAGTGAAGTAAGGGAGGAAGGGAAGTAAGTGATGAAGGGAGGAAGGGGATGAAGGGAAGTAGAAGTGAAGTAAGTGATGAAGGGAGGAAGGGGAGGAAGGGAGGAAGGGAAGGAGAAGTGAAGTAAGTGATGAAGGGAGGAAGGGGATGAAGGGAGGAAGGGAGGAAGGGAAGTAGAAGTGAAGTAAGTGATGAAGGGAGGAAGGTGATGAAGGGAGGAAGGGAAGTAAGTGATGAAGGGAGGAAGGGGATGAAGGGAGGAAGGGAAGTAAGTGATGAAGGGAGGAAGGGGATGAAGGGAGGAAGGGAAGTAGAAGTGAAGTAAGTGATGAAGGGAGGAAGGGGATGAAGGGAGGAAGGGAAGTAAGTGATGAAGGGAGGAAGGGGATGAAGGGAGGAAGGGAAGTAAGTGATGAAGGGAGGAAGGGGATGAAGGGAGGAAGGGAAGTAAGTGATGAAGGGATGAAGGGGATGAAGGGAGGAAGGGGATGAAGGGAGGGAGGGGATGAAGGGAGGAAGGGGATGAAGGGAGGAAGGGAAGGAGGACAGGAGGGCAGATAAACAGCCAGTCAGCCCTTGGACCTCTCTTCACAGCCTGTGACCCCTCCTCTCCTCCACCAGGGGGCAGTATTGCGCCGCGCGGCGGGCCGTGGTCGTGGTGAAGCGCGCAGGTGAGCGGCGGTGTGGGGTGAGGGGTGTTCGCTGGGAGGCTCGGCTGCAGTCAGGACCAGGCAGCCCCGCAGACCCCTCGGAGCGGCTCTCCCCGCGGCTGCAGCTCAGTCAGCGCGGCGGAGGGGAATGGACGCACTGCTGTCTGCGGAACATGAACCCAGTGCGCCCATCGCTCCCAGCTCCTCCTCAGCTCTGAGCAAGTTCCTACAGCCGGCCGGGATACCTGCGCTCTCTGACTGCGGGTAAGTTCAACTCTCTGATTGTAGAACCACTCAGAACCAGAGCCAGAACAGGACTGGAGAGGAATGGACTACAGCCGGCTGCAGGTGCTGGTGCTGGAGCTCGGTCTGTCAGAACTGGGCTTAAATGGACTTTTGGTCATGTACTGGGTTTTGCACTGAATGGGAGGGCTGGGGTGTGTAGAAATGTGCTGTTGAATTTGCAGTGAATTTCAGTCCTGTAGAACTTTCAGTGTTATCTTCTGGGTTCCTCAGAGGTTCAGCTGGAGGAACGTCTTGATTTAGGACCATAAACTGGGTTAATATCACAATATAAATTAAATTAAATATTAAATATAGATTTGAATGATTGTGGCATTAGCAGTAGAGCTGCTCGGTAAGGACAAATGTATATAAATATTAATATATCTATATATTTATTTACATAATTTAACATTTGCAGTTGTTCTTTATACTGTATCAGTTTCATGATGAATGGACCAATAGAAATGCTCCAAAATGACTCTGGAAAAATATATATATACATATAATATATATATATATATAAATATTATATATATATATATAAATATTATATATATATATTATATATTTATATAATTACACCAATATACACCACATCAGCCATAACATTACCACCACCTGCCTAACATTCAGTAAACCACAGGACCTGCCTGGTAATATTCTGGAGATGTTCTGACCCAGTCATTATCTAGAACCTCACAGTCTGGTTCTGGTCAAAGTGTCTTAGATTCTTACGCTTGTCCATTTTTCCTGCTTCATCACCTTCATCATCTTCAAGAACTGACTGTTCTTCACTCACTGCCTGATATGTAGATCCACCCCTCGACAGACAGGAGACACTGGACCCAGATCAGCAGTGCTCTTCTTCTACTCCTGCTGGCGGTGGTCCTAATGTTATGGCTGATCTGTGTATTATTAGAACCTATTAGAACCTATTAGAACACAGTCATCCTGTTTCTGTAGGGGAACAGTGGCTGATTTTATGAGAAATAAACATCCTGTTGTTGTGTCGTTAAACAAAACCTTGTATCTCCAGATGAGTTTCAGTGGAAGTCAGTGGAACAGATTTTGGAGCGTTTCTATTGGTCCGTTCTTCATGAAGTTCTGAAATGAAAAGCAATAAAAATGACAAACAACAATATTTAACCCTTTACAGCCTAAAGATCTCGATGTGTGCCAGATACCCTTGCCCATTAGAGTCATAGTGGCACTGAAGAAGGAGCAGTTATATAATAATATGTTGACAAATTAAAACTCCTAAATATTGGTTAAAGGGGTTAACAGCTGAAATACTCCATATGGACAAAAGTATTGGGACACCTGCCTATTCACAGTCTCTTCTGAAATCAAGGGTATAAAAGAGTTTCTCCTGCTTCTGTTGGAGTAACTGTCTCTACTGTCCAGAGAAGAAGACGTTCTACTAGATTCTGGAGGAGGAGCATTGCTGTGAGGATTTGATTTTGACAAGAGTGTTAGTGAGGTCAGGATGTTGGATGATTGATCACCACCCACCTCATCACCCCCAACCGTCATTCCAGAGAACGCAGTTCTTCCACTGCTCCACAGCTCAATGCTCCCATTCGGTTTGTGTTGCTCTGCTCCAGAGAGTCAGCAGTGGCTGCAGCTTACAGTCGCTATATAACCTTCTCATCATGAGAGGAAGGTCCTCAAATAAACACAGCCTTACTTCAAAACGACCAGTGTTAGGGTAGGGTTAGTGTTAGAGGGGGTTTAGGATTAGGGTGGGGTTAGGGTTAGGTTTAGGCTATGTTTAGGGTTAAGGGTAGGTTTAGGGTTAAGGGTAGGTTTAGGGTTAAGGGTATGTTTAGGGTTAAGGGTATGTTTAGGGTTAAGGGTAGGTTTAGGGTTAAGGGTATGTTTAGGGTTAAGGGTATGTTTAGGGTTAAGGGTGGGTTTAGGGTTAAGGGTAGGGTAAGGGTGGGTTTAGGGTTAAGGGTAGGGTTAGGGTTAAGGGTAGGGTAAGGGTGGGTTTAGGGTTAAGGGTAGGGTAAGGGTGGGTTTAGGGTTAAGGGTAGGGTAAGGGTAGGGTAAGGGTGGGTTTAGGGTTAAGGGTAGGGTTAGGGTTAAGGGTAGGGTAAGGGTGGGTTTAGGGTTAAGGGTAGGGTAAGGGTGGGTTTAGGGTTAAGGGTAGGGTTAGGGTTAAGGGTAGGGTAAGGGTGGGTTTAGGGTTAAGGGTAGGGTAAGGGTGGGTTTAGGGTTAAGGGTAGGGTTAGGGTTAAGGGTAGGGTAAGGGTAGGGTAAGGGTGGGTTTAGGGTTAAGGGTAGGGTAAGGGTGGGTTTAGGGTTAAGGGTAGGGTAAGGGTAAGGGTTAGGGTTAAGGGTAGGGTTAGGGTTAAGGGTAGGGTAAGGGTGGGTTTAGGGTTAAGGGTAGGGTAAGGGTAGGGTTAGGGTTAAGGGTAGGGTTAGGGTTAAGGGTAGGGTTAAGGGTAGGGGTAGGGTTAGGGTTAAGGGTAGGGTAAGGGTAGGGTTAGGGTTAAGGGTAGGGTTAGGGTTAAGGGTAGGGTAAGGGTTAGGTATATCTGTTAAATAATTAAATTAGATTAGATTTGGATTAGATTCAAACTTAGACCCAGTTTACACTTGGTCATCTCACTTCCAGAGACTGACCCCATCATTTAAACCAAATCAGGAGGAGCTCTGAGACGCATCTGAGCCACGATACAGCAGTGTAAATACCTAACCCCTCCAAGATACACTCTACAACCAAAGCTCCGGTTCTTCCAGTTAGTGGATCTGAGTCCAGTCGAACATCTTAGAGATGTGGAGATATGAGAGACGTAGAGCTTAACAATCTGCGGGAAGTTTATGATGCAATCATGTCAAAATGGACCAGAATCTCAAAGGAAAGTTTCCAACAGCTTTTGAAATATATATATATATTTATATATTTATAAACACACACTGATTAGCCATAACATTAGAACCACTGCAGCTGAAGTGAAGAACACTGCTGATCTGGGTCCAGTGTCTCCTGTCTGTCGAGGGGTGGATCTACATATTAGGCAGCGAGTGAAGAACAGTCAGTTCTTGAAGATGATGAAGGTGATGAAGAGGAAAAATAGACAAGCGTAAGAATCTGAGACACTTTGACCAGAACCAGACTGTGATGTTCTAGATAATGACTGGGTCAGAACATCTCCAGAACATCAGCAGGCAGGTCTTGTGGAGTGTTTTCTCCCGGTACCATAAGTGCTTCAGTGAAGGACCACTGTTGAGACTGTTTAACCATTGATGCTCATTGAGGCTCCGCCCACCTCACAACTTACAGGACTTAAAGGATCTGCTGCTAATGATAGTCTTGGTTCCACAGACCACAGCAGGACACCTGAGGCTTTGTGAAGTCCATTCCTCGAACGATGAGATCTGTTGTGGTGGCACAAGATGGACCTACTTAATATTAGGACAAGTGGTGGTACTAATGTTATGGCTGACATTTATAGATCGCCTCCGACACCACGATTACTGCATCCTGACCTTTGCATGCAAACAGCTAGCCAATCACAGCACAGGGAGATAAGAAGATAATACCAACCAATCGTAACACAGGGTGGGCGGGCCTTGATTGAATACAGGTGGAGTGGTTGGGGGCGTGACCGAGCTCCAGATGTGTGAAATGAACACCAGGGAGGTCAGATTGAGAAACCCTCATTCCTAAATGAAGAGGCTCTCCGGTGTCCCGGTGGCAAAACTGTAACTTCATCTAAAAATAACCCAAAAGTCCAACCGTCCTCCGTTCTGAGCGCTGGGGAGGCATGAATAATTGAGTGGCAGAGCACAGAGAGATGCGCGCTCACTGCTGTACTGTATTCGGGTCAGGTCTTCGAGCTGTGTTCCCGGGAAAGGGGATCCACCGGGACCGCTCTGCGCTCATTCTGCATGCGGCCTGCAGGGCGTGGAGGCCAGCTGTGTGCTGAGAGGACCGTCAGTACAGTGCTGAAGATTTCCTTGTTAAAGACAGACAGCGGTTTGCGACTTCGGCAGACCCGTCCTGCACGTTCCCTCAGGCCTCAGTGCTGCAGTTGCATGCTGGGAGGGGAAGGCCTGTGAAGTCCTGAGTTTTACAGAATTATTTCGTGTTTACCCTTTCTGTCTGTCTCAGGGGTCCCCAGTGTACTCCCAGTGCTCACTCCCACACATTAGAGTCAACATCACAGTGGGTTTAATGTCCCAGAGATATAACCAAACAGTGCCTAGACAGTACTGTACATATTAACAAAACACAGAAAATTGCAATGATAATAATAACAATAATAATAATAATAAAGTGTTATATATGAAATACATTCTAAAATAGTATTTAATTACATTTATATTTTGCTTATTTTAAAGTCAAAAGGTTACTTTTTTTACAAAATAATCAGAAACAATAAAAAGTCATATATATATTATACTAAAGTGTTATCAAAAATATATATAAAATGATAATAATGAAATAACATGATAGCATTAAACAAAATATTAGTTTACTTAGTATACTTAGTTTTAAGTATCTTTAGTTTTAAGTTTTCAGATGAGTTTTAAGCAACTATTCTTAAAAAATCCAACCAAAGCCCCATCACTGCATTTAAATCCGCATTATGTGACATTTTACCTTAAAATATTAATTAAGTAATTAATGTGGTAATGCTCCACTGTAAAAGAGAATCTCCAGAGCTGTGTAACGCTCATATTAGTGTAAAATCCTGTAGTGTTACTCTACCGCCTCAGTCCACATGCTGCTCCACCTTTAGATCAAGCTTCTGCAGCTCTCAGCTTGTCCAGAAATGCATGTGTACAGCATGCTGTTTTTTGTCCTGACTGTAGGGGGAGCTCAGAAGCAAAACACTTTTGTTGCTTAATGCTGCTTTAAAGGAATTGTAAATTTCTCCATATGGGTTTGGAAGCCCAACTGCTGCTATCTTCTGAAAACACGCTTCCCTGCTGCGGGCTGCCAGTGGCACCTAGAGAACACCAGAGGGCGCTCTGTTAGAACACAGCTGTAGAAACGGAGGATCTGAACATTTACATTTACATTGAAGCATTTAACAGATGTTCTGACACCCAGGGGAAGTTCGCTCCACCACTTCGGTGCAGGACAGTCTGGACGCTCGTCTTCAGTGGATCTTAAAGGATGGCGGCTCGGTCCAGCAGATCCGATCAGATCGGGTCATCCCTAAAGTGTAGATTCACTGAATGCTTTCTTCTTGAGTTGTTGCTCAAAATATCTCTAACGCTATTGTGAAATCCTCAGATAATGGATGCATTAATATCACAGTAAACCAGTGTGAGCAATATACTGTATTATGTACACTTCAATCAAAAGTTTTAGAACACCCTCCGTGTTTCCAGTAGTCCACTGTCCCCTGCAGCTTTTCTCAGCACTGACTCTCTTACTGCCACTCCATCTGCAGCCCCAGGTCTTCTCCCCACAGCTGAAACTAAGACCTGCTGTGGTCATGTGTGGTCATCACACAAGCTGCTGACTCTCAGAAACTGGTCTTCTGATGCCGGTGTGTGTTTGAGGGGGTCAGACCTCACCCTCTGGCTTTATCTGCAGTTCCTCTGAAGGAAAGAGCTCCACTGTTCAGAGCTCTAGAGCTGGATCTGAGTTTCTGGGTGAAGAGTCCAGTCTAGTCGTTATGAGAGCAGTCTGAACCAGCAGTGTGGGGTAAATTCCCTAAAACATTTGTACCATTTAGGTTATTCTGTGAACTGAGGAAGACAGAAAGAGAGATAAACATCATGAAGCTACTGGCACCATGCTGACTAATGCCAGGCGTGGGCTAGTAGAGGGGTATAAAGCCCCCCAGCATTGAGGAGCTGTGGAGCAGTGGAAGAACTCCAACAGAAGCAGAAGAAACTCTTTAATACTCTTGATTTCAGAAGAAACACTGAATAAGCAGGTGTCCCAATACTTTTGTCCATATACTGTGTATATAAATACAGCCCAGCAGCACTGTCTGGTAGTGCTTCTTGCACTCATTCCTCCTTGTTCCTAACATTTGTGTTCTCCATATTCCAGCTTGAGGGCAGCTCAAAATGAGTAACATCTACGAGTCCGCGGCCACCACGCTGGGCCTCTTCAACAGCCCCTGCCTGACCAAGGTGGAGCTGCGTGTAGCCTGCAAAGGCATCTCAGACCGGGACGCGCTGTCCAAACCAGACCCCTGCGTGGTCCTGAAGATGCAGTCCCATGGACAGTGGTTTGAGGTAGGTGCAACCTTCTACTACTCACTGAGGATCTCTCCAACACAGCCTTGCATATACACCACCCACCCCAACCGCACCAAAGAAAACACACTACCAGATCAGCTGCTATCATGTTACAGGGATAACAGCAATAGCTGAGATACTTTAAAACCAGCTCCGGATGTTTTGTACAGTTACGTAAGACAGAAATCAATAGACGTCAGCCCATACAATCTGTACGCAGAGTATTGATAACGAGAGCCTTACTGTGGGAAATAAAACAGAGGTCAAAATCAACGACTGACCAGCTCAGCCAGCATGCTCATGTGAGGCTCACAAGGGTGTGATGTGGACTATGTGGGTTCCAGGTGGGTTCCAGGTGGGTTCCAGGTGGGAATGGACTCTGAATATTATTTCTAGGACCCAGTTGGGCTTCCCAAATGGGCTCTGTCATTATAACCCACCCTAGTCTCACATGAGTCCCATTTAGGCCCCATATACAGTGTATAATCCAGATGGGCCCATGGTTAACCCCTCCTGGTCCCCTCACTGACACTGGACGGCATCCATCCATATGTGGGGCCAACTTGAAACCTTTTTTGATACATGCACTGCTTTGCAATAAGGCTACCCATATAAAGGGCTTATAAATGGTCCAAATGTGCTCATTAATAGGTAATAACGAGGTCATATACACCTTAAAATCATTAATAATCAGTAACCTGTTGCTCTCTAATCAGTGTCCCACAAACCTCCAGACTGTTGAAGCTCAGATGCTGCTGGTTCCTGATGTTACTGTGGGTTCTCCAGCAGTCAGTGTTCTAGCTGTCAGCTTCAGCAGAGCTCTGTTAATACCGGACTACAGCTGAACCCCAACAGGAGCTTGAATTACTCACTAATGATCATCCATCTGATCAGCTCATTAACATAAGAAGAAACTACTCTCACAGTCTGAGCTCTGAGCAATGTTGCTGAGCTTCACTGTTTCAGCAGTGCTGGATCAGTGCTGGATCACTATGTTTGGAGCTTATTAAATAATGCTGATGAGTCTCACACTTTACAATCTGTTAATAAGAGTTAATAACTCATTAATAAATGGACATAAAGCTGACATTGACTGATCCTGGTTGGGCTTCAATAGTAGAAACCTACTGAGAAAGATCTGCCGGAGCTGAAAGCTTTAACCCGGACTGATGGAGAAGACAGTGGTGAATGTGAGCTCAGAGATAGATCACTGCTGCTCTTTAATGATCTGTAAGGTGTTTATGACTTATTCTGTTAATAAACAAACAGGAAAACACTCATTAATCTTTATAAGGATGGTTTTATTATGAAGTGATCTGAGTGAAAAATCACATTGGTTGCAAAGGTTCCTCATCTAAGCTTAATCTGGATTCAGCTGGTCAGCCTGCAGCCTGGTTTGCCAGAATGCTTGCAGAATAACAAGTGGGAGCATCTGTGATTGGTCAGTGCCTACTAGGCAAAACTTTGTTCAAGCTACGTCAACACACCATCATTTATCAATATGTTAAACAGGAATTTCAGGATTTGAATATTTTTTTAATGAATTGCACATAGATCAAGATCTTGTACACTGTATGATCAAATGTTTGTGGACACCCCTTCTAATGAATGCATGAACCATGATTCATGCTCTTTAAAGATGCACCCATTGCTGACACAGATTTGCAAATGCACACACAGCTTGTCTAGTCCCTGTAGAGCAGTACTACCAATAGAATAGGACTCTCTGGAGCAGATAAATATGCCTAATGCCAGGCGTGGGCTAGAGGGGTATAAAGCCCCCCAGCATTGAGGAACTGTGGAGCAGTGGAAGAACTGTGTTCTCTGGAATGATGGTGGTGGAGCTCCATCCAGTACTTTTGGGATGAGTTGGGGATGATGAGGTGGGGTGGTGATCATCATCCAATATCCTGATGTCATTAACACTTTTGTTGCTGAATGCAATCAAATCCTCACAGCAATGCTCCTTCTCCTAAATCTAGTAGAAAGCCTTCTTCTCTGGACAGTAGAGACAGTTACTCCAACAAAAGCAGAATCAACTCTTTTTATACCCTTGATTTCAGAAGAAACAATGAATGAGCAGGTGTCCCAATACTTTTGTCATTTATTGTACCAACAATGTTATTGAGTGAAGTTTTTAAATACAGAAACCAGGTAGTCGTACAGAGACCCCCTCCACACCCAGGAATTCCCTTATTCCCAATGACTGACAGCTTGATCAGGTGGAACTCCGGCTGTAACCATGGGCTGGATCCCACTCCCTCATTAATACTGCACCACAGTGAATAGGGGCGAACTATCCCAGCTGGTCGCCAGCATCGATAGACGTTGTTGTCTGGTTGAATGTAGGTCATGACGTCGGGTGACCAAAGTCCAATACCAGGTCTAATGCCAACTTCAGTTTGACGTAGAATAGTGGTGTTGATGTTGATATTTTGCTGGTTTTATGCCAACGTCACATTGATGTGAAACAACATTGAGTTGTGAGGTATGGACACCAGAACCCAACGTCTGCTAAACGTTACAATGTTATCGTCTACACAACGTAAAAGTCTAACATTAAAAGACATAGATATGAAACTGGTTTAAGTAATGGTGTTTAGTAACCAAACTTCAACGTCTGTCTAATGTTTGAGGTTGATGTTCACCTAATGTTGCTTTTTGATAGATATGAGACTTTGATTTTCAACCAAAATTTAACATCTGTTTAATGTTGGAGCTTGACGTCAACCCAGTGTTGGTTTTTGTTGGATATGTGACTTAGTTTTCCTACCAAAACATTAAAATTAACAACCAAGCATTGGAGTGTAACGTCCACCCAATGTTACTTTTTAACAGATATGACTTTGATTTTCAGCCAAAATTCTACATCTGTCTGATGTTGGAGCTTGATATCAACCCAGTGTTGTTTTTTAATGTGTGACTTTGATTTCCAGACAAAATTTAATGTTTGTCTAATGTTGGAGCTTGTGCTTGAAGTTCACATGTCACATACATAGTTACACACAGTCCAAAAAACGCTTGTTATAGCATTGATTCCCACCCAAAATTCAACATCTGTCTAATGTTGGAGCTTTACATCAACCCAGTGTTGCTTTTTGTTGGATATGTGACTTAGATTTCCTACCAAAACATTAACATCTGTCAAACATTGGAGTGTAATGTCCACCCAGTGTGGGTTTTTTCAGATATGATTTGAGATATGTTTTCCAACCAAAATTACATCTGATTTCTGTCTGATGTTGGAGCTTGACGTCAACCCAGTGTTGTTTTTTAATGTGTGACTTTAATTTTCCAGACAAAAAAGTCAGCATCTGTGCAACGTCGGGTTTCGATGTCAACCTGATTATAATTTGTAACTAAAATTACAAAACAAACATCTTTATGACGTCAGATCTGTGTCTGCTGGGATTAGTCATGAATATGTTCATTGATTTGGACGCTTATCTTCAGTCAGCATCAGCAGACATCGTTTGGGTGGTCTGTCAATGGATGGGAGGGGTCAGACCTCTGTCCCTGCCTCCTCACTGCCACAGCACTTATACATGGTGCGATTCAGGAGATTTCAGAATAATGTGTTTATATTTGATCAAATAATTTGAGTTGTTTCTACTGAGGAATGAATGTCAAAAGTATTAACACTCATTCCTCAGGTAGAAGTGAGTGGAGATACGAGGGTTTAAAAGACTTCTATAGAAGCTGAAGTATCAACTGAAGCTTTTTACTCCAGTAAAAGTGTAAAAGTACTGGTTTCAGAACCACTTCAAGTAGAAAAGTAAAAGTAATGGAAGGAAAACAAAGGCTGAAAGCTCAGGCCGCGCCACAGGGGTCTATAGTGCACTACCTCCCCCCCCTCCCCAAAACCCCATTTCTCTAAAAGTCATAATGAGGAGAACGATCTATTAAAATGTTGATGTTAAAAATGTTGGGCTGCACTAGGCTCCTGTTTCAGCTGCAGATCTGCCCATTGAAAATGAAGCATTTCAGTAATATCAGCTCTATTAAAGGAGCGTCTCTGTGCTCTACTGAGCATCAACATGAGCTTCATGGAGGAAAATATGAGGAGTCGTTGTCTAGAAGTTCTGTAAAGCTGCAGAAAGTCAGACTTCAGAGGCGTGCGATCAATAAGCTTTATTGGAATGTAAATGTGGGGCTCAGTCGGGACGTTTCACTGCAGCTCTCTTGAGTTTCTGCCACGGACACAGTCTTCATACTAGACTACAGACGTCTGCTGTGAGCTCGCTGGAGAGTGACGGGACGTGTGCAGGTGTGATGGATCTCTTATAAACCAATAGGGAGTCAGAATGGTGTGAATGGTAGGTTTCAGCTCCAGTAAAGTTTAGATAACCAAGATTTCTACTTAAGTAAGATACTCGACGCCTCTGAGTAACACATATGTTATACTGGATCCAGGAGATGTGCAGTTTGCCCCACAGCCAGTTTAGATTCTGGAGATGGTGTGAAGGGAGCAGGATGGTGTGGAAGGCTTGGGGCTGTAAAGGCATTAGTCTTGGTATTTAATTGTACTGAGCTGCTGTTTTATACAGTAATTCTCCAAAGAGCTGAGGGTCTCGTTTTATTGCCAGTGGCCAGCCACCATTAGGCTCGTGAGACTCACAGTGCACCTTGGTGTTCATTCATCTGATGTAGTGCATCTTCAGCATTCACTAGAAACTATGAGTGGACTGTGGGAGACCACTCAGCCACTAGTCCATGCACCCAATAATTGAAGGTGGGTCTGTTTAGGAGTCATTTTATACAATTATTTGCTTCAACCAGGTGAAGTAAAAGAATAGTATTGATGATCACACCCTATTCTATTGGCAGTACGTCTCTACAGGGAGTAGAAAAGCTGGCTGTGTGCATTTGCACATCTGTGCCAGCAATGGATGCAGCTGAAAGGAGCCAAACGCACTCATTAGAAGGGGTGTCCACAAACATTTGGACATTTTATAGTGTGTAAGAACGTTCCCAGCGTTCCCTGTTTTTCTCTTCTACTAAT
Source organism: Salminus brasiliensis (assembly GCF_030463535.1). NCBI lineage: Eukaryota > Metazoa > Chordata > Actinopteri > Characiformes > Bryconidae > Salminus > Salminus brasiliensis. The sequence continues at coordinate 50,909,330 of NC_132880.1, read as the reverse complement.
TCACATCTTCTCGGGCGGTCAGTCGGAGAGAAACAGCAGTGAGGGTTCTCGCTGGAGAGATGCTGATATCCGATTAGCAGCAGTCATTGGAATGCATGAGAGTCTCATAGGTTTCAGGCGGCTGCACTACAGAGTGGAAGCGCAGGGTCTGGTCGCTTGCTTTGACTTTGCTCAGTAGAAGAGAAACATTGTGCATTCCACTGGCGGGTGAACCACTGTGAAATAAAGGCTCAGTGGGCACAGGCTACATCATGGAAATTGAAGGGTTCCTGGCCTCCTTAGTGAATCACTAATTCACTGATTACTGCTGTGGTCCCAGTGAGCACTGATGAGCACTAATAGCCTGGAGTGTTTGAATTCTGCTCTTTTATTACCTCTAACAACCCTGTTGGCTTATTTGAACTTTTAATTGTTAGTTATTACTGAGTAATTCCTCTAAAAGATTCAGTATCTACCAACAAATGTACTACTGTAAGTCATTCTGTATCTACTATAAATGATTCAGTAACTGCTATAAATGGTTATGTAACTATCATAAATGGTCCATTATCTATTCTAAATGATTCAGTATCTACTATAAAGGATATAATAATAACTATAAATTATTTTGTATTTATTATAAAATATTCATTAACTGTAACAAATGATTTAGTGCAACTGTAAATGATTTAGTATCTACTGTAAATGACTCAGTATGTACTGTAAATGATTCAGTATCTACTATAAAGGATATAATAATAACTATAAATTATTTTGTTTCTCTTAAAAATTATTCATTAACTGTAACCAATTATTTAATGTCAACTGTAAATGATTCAGTGACTGTTATAAATGATTCAGTATCTACTGTAAATGATTCAGTATCTACTATATGGGCTATATAAGGGGTTACTACTATAAATTATTTAGTATCTGTTATAAATGATTCATAAACTGTAACACAAAGGATTTAGTGTCTACTGTAAATGATTCAGTAACTGCTATAAATGGTTATGTAACTATCATAAATGATTAAGCATCTTCTGTAAATGATTCAGTATACTGATATAAATGATTCAGGAACTACTATACATGATTCAGCATCATATGATTCAGTATCTACGATTAGTTATTCAGTATTCGATAACTGCCATAAATTGTTATCTATCTTAAATGATCCATCTGCTGTAAATGATCCAGTATCTACTGTACATCATTAATCTACTATAAGGGATATAAGGGGTTCCTACTATAAATTATTTCTATTATAAATGATTCAGAAACTGTAACAAATTATTTAGTGTTAACTGTAAATTATTCAGTGACTGTTATAAATGATTCAGTGTCTACTGTCTATGATTCAGTAACGGCTATAAATGGTTATGTAACTATCCTAAATGATTCAGTATCTTCTGTAAATGATTCAGAATCTGCTATAAATTATTTTGTAACTACTATACATGATTCAGCATCATATGATTCAGTATCTACTGTAAGTTATTTAGTATCTACTATAAATGGTTCAGTAACTGCTGTAACTGGTTTAGTACGAGTTATATACAATTCAGTATCTACTAGAAATGCTTTAGTAACTTGTAAGATTATTCAGGATCTGCTATACATGATTCAACATCATGTGATTCAGTATCTACTAGAAATGATTCTGTTAGTGTGATAATGGATTAGGTGCATTTTATACATGATTCTGTATAAATAATTAATTCATATGAATATGAATTAAAATGATTTAATATGTACTATATATGATTCACTATCTATGATAAGGGATTCAGTAACTGTTATGAGTGGCTTAGTAACTATTGCAAACAACTCAGTTTCTACTAAAAATGATTCAGCAGCTTATATAAATGATTCAGCAACGTGTGACTTCAGGACAAGGAATGGAAGAATGGGCCCACACTCAAGCCTGTAGGATTTAAAGAGTTAAGGCAGAGTGTGTGGCCGGTTCGTGTGTATGTGTGTGTGTGTGTGTGTGTGTGTGTGTGTGTGTGTGTGTGTGTGTGTGTATATGTGTGTGTGTGTGTGTGTGAGTATATGTGTGTATGTGTGTGTGTGTGTGTGTGTGTGTGTGTGTGTGTGTGTGTGTGTGAGTATATGTGTGTATGTGTGTGTGTGTGTGTGTGTGTGTGTGTGTGTCTGCAGAGTCCAGATTACTGCTCTGAGGCTGAACTGTGTTGTGGAGTGAAAGCAGAATAAAGGGGGATTTCTCAGATCTGAGAGGCGTGTATTTCTGCTATCGTGGGCCTTTCTGATAAAACTAAAACCCGGGAGCTGGATTCGGGCTAAAAAGGAGCTCCTCAGGATTAAGAGGCAGAGCTGACTCCCTCAGAGGGATTTTAATTTTTGGAACATGTTTACTGCAGGACAAGCCTGTGTTCTGCTCCTGCATGTCTGCAGCTCTCTGAAAAAGCTCAGATTTGGGGTCCGAGCTCATATTTTATCAGAACTTCCATCTTTTCTTGTTTTTATCCTTGGCTCAGAAGCGGGGAAGCAGCGTGATAAGCTTTTCTGATGTGAGGATGGTCAGTACTGACAGATTAATAAAAGATGCAGACTTGGCACACACATGGAACAGCTCTCAAAGGTCTCAGAAGGTTGTGGGTTTAAATCCTTATGGGTGTGTAAGTGGGTCTGATTGGCCCTGCTGAATTAAGTCTAATACCTTTTCAATCTGCATAAAGGTGGTTAGATCCCATTTTTAATTGAGTTTCACTTCAGTTTGAATCAATTTTTGATTTTATTTATATTTTGAAATATTTGTAAAGAGCTCTAAATATGAATTTAATATCAACATCAATAACAATATCTTGATTTCAGTTCTGATTCCTGATCAATAATATTTCAAAATCCTCTGTAAAAGTTTAAGTGGCTTAAACCAGAAATCAGTGCTCAACAAACCCTGACATTAATAACCTATAGAATAAAGACCAAACAGCCATAACATTAAAGCCAGCTGAAGTGAAGAACACTGCTGATTTGGGTCCAGTGTCTCCTGTCTGTCGAGGGGTGGATCTACATATTAGGCAGTGAGTGAAGAACAGTCAGTTCTTGAAGATGATGAAGGTGATGAAGCAGGAAAAATGGACAAGCGTAAGAATCTGAGACACTTTGACCAGAACCAAACTGTGACGTTCTAGATAATGACTGGGTCAGAACATCTCCAGAACATTAGCAAGCAGGTCTTGTGGGGTGTTCTTTCCCAGTATGCAGTGGACAGTACCTACCAGAAGTGCTCCAAGGAAGGACAACCAGTGAAGGATAGCCTGTGACAAGGTCCTGGGCACTCAGATCTCATTGATGCTCATGGAGGCCCCGCCCACCTCACAATTTACAGGACTTAAAAGATCTGCTGCTGACGTTAGTCTTGGTGCCAGAGACCACAGCAGGACACCTTCAGAGGTCTTGTGGAGTCCATGCCTCAACAGCAGAAGAGGGACCTGCTCAATATTAGGCAGGTGGTGGTAATGTACTTAGGCCAGGCAGCTTACTGACTCACTGGTGGTGATTAGATCTACTACTTAGGGGTTAGGGTTAGGGATAGGGTTAGGGTTAGGTTTAGGGTTTTGGTGTTTTAGATTTTGGTGTTTAATGACCAGGGAATGGGGATAGTGATAACAGCCTGGATTTCTTTAATCAGTAATTCAGTAAAAACAGCTTAATTCAACCAGTTTACTGTAAAGGTCTCATTTTAAGGCTTTTCCTCTTTGGTTCTTTGGTTTTTGGTTTGAGCATCCTCTATCACATGACGTCCCCAGACTGGGAGGAATTGTTTTGGCAGTAGAGAGCTGAGGCCTTGCTGGGATTTGAACTAATGACCTCCTCACACTGGATGAACAGCAGTTAGACCGTAGGGCCGGTCTAGAGCTGTGAAATTCCCCTCCATTAAAACCCAGTTCTGAGTAAATTTACCTTCCCTTCTTTCTCAGACTCAGAAATGTACACGGCTTCACAGCTCTAGAGTGGAGCGACTGTCTAACTGCGTCCTGCTTCTCAGGAGACTCAGGAGATCATAAGTTCAAATCCCATCAACACCACAACCCTCCATGATCAGGACTCTCTGAGAACAGGAAGGCCTCGGCCCATGTGATAGGGACGCTCTAACCTGCAGATGGGAATAAACACTAAACAGATCGAGGGGGCGGAGCTACACAGTAGTGAATCAGTTTCAGCTGCAGATCATTTACTGATGTTTCTGAGGATCAGATCAGTCTGGATTGTTGATCAGACTAAGATGCAGAAGTTAGAAATGTGAGTTAGGAGAACTTTAGACTGAACTGAATTGAGTTCACTCAGAAACGCTCTGAAATTAGAGACTGAGATCAGACCGAGCTGGTGTAACAGGGTGGTAGTGTGTCTGTTGCACTAATTTTGAGCATCTGCAGAAAAAAGACCACTTATTAGCATCTGACTGCTTGCAGACCATGAGGAATCATCTGGTTTTGATCTCTGAGAGTGGTTTTCATGACAGGAGCTCACCTGTCCGTCAAACTGCTCACACCTACTTAATCATAGCTGATGGAAAGAGCTGCTTTAGATGTTAGCAGCTCATTGATCGACTGTGTCCTTCACGGTTCAGGTGGACCGGACGGAGGTGATCCGCAGCAGCATAAGCCCCGTCTTCTCCAAGGTCTTCACGGTGGACTACTACTTTGAGGAGGTGCAGCGTCTGCGCTTCGAGCTGCATGACATCAGCAGCAACCACAACGGGCTGAAAGAGGCTGACTTCCTGGGAGCAATGGAGTGCACACTTGGACAGGTGAGTGCGCACTCTGACGACAGACAGCAGGAAATTGCACATGATGGAATGATAAGATATGTGAGTGTAGCTGAGAGCTGAGAGAGGGAGAGAGACCATGTTACGGCTGGAAAATGCATGTGAGGAGAAAAGTGTGTTTTTTCTCTAATCAGCCAAAAAAAGAAAAGTTATTAAATTAGCAAAAGGCCGTAATTAGCATTAGCACTTAAAGACTTTAAAACACTTCTGCAGTTTTTGGCCTAATGTCTATTTGCCACATCTGTCGCCTACGGTTTCTCTTCACTTACTAAAAGAATTGAAACTGGGACTCAAAACCCCAGTTTTCACCCAGTTCAGTCATTTCCAGTTCTAGCCTCTAGCTGAAAGGTAAAGGTGCCGTATTTGTCACTGTGGACTGTACAGCGAAATGTGTCCTCCGCATTTAACCCATCTGTGGAAGTGAACACACACTCACACACACACACTAGTGAATAGGGGCAGTGAGTACACACACACACCCAGAGCGGTGGGCAGTCAACTCCAGTGCCCGGGGAGCAGAGAGGGTAAAGGGCCTTGCTCAAGGGCCCAACAGTGGCAGCTTGCCGAGCCCGGGAATCGAACCCACAACCCTGTTATAGCCCCGCGCTCTGACCGCTGAGCCATCTCTGCCCCATATGATGTGACCAGCGCTGGGAGGGCGAAGGCTAGCACGCCCAGTGTTGCCAACTCCTCAGTAAGGAAAGTAGCTATTGGCTGTCCATCCTGAGAAAAGTCGCTAGAAGTATCTAAATGACGCAATCTCCTAATTTGCATAATTGTCCAAATTTGCATAATTGTCTAAATATGTTAGAACTACAAATGAACTCTGAATAAATAACTGAATAAATGAATTTCTTCTGTTGATTCTTTTCTTAGACCTTTAAAATAGGCCGTCACTTCTCAAAATGATTTTAATGCTTTGTCTAGATTCACATTACATCAATCAATCAATTTTATGTAAATTACATAAATGCTGTGTTGTTAAATGTTAACATATCAAAGTTAATTAAGACTGTTATATATATTTATATTATATAGTATATCAAGACTGATATATATTTATTTATTTATTTATACACATTTTCTTTCTCTCTTTTTATTGTGATATTTATAAGATGTTTTATATTTATAAGGTAAATGGAGGAACTGCAAAGTAAGAATATCATTGTACAGTGGAACTGCTTGTCTCTGCTGTGCACACCAGTAAACTCTTAAATCTTGAATCTTGAATAAACCACAAGCTACAGCTATACAGCTTTGCTGAATATTAACTATAAAGACAGTGCAGTGAGCAGGATTACTGTAGACGGCATTTTATGATTTGTTAGTTGTGTGTTATTACTTTCCAACTGTGATTTTTGCTGTAACTCAGTATTTAGGGTCCCTGCCCAGCTGTCCCCAGAAGTGTCCATAGCTTTCTGATGAGACTCTGATGTGAGTTTCTCTGCTGTTCGTTTGTTCCTCTGCTCAGATTGTCTCTCAGAGAAAACTGTCCAAAGCTTTACTGAAACAGGGCAACACGTCAGGCAAGTCTTCCATTACGGTAAGAATAAAGCAAACACACACACACACACACACACATACACACACACACATACAGTTTGCAACCTCCTGATAACCGATTCCCTCTCCTTTTGATGTCGCCACAGGTCACAGCGGAGGAGTTGTCTGGAAATCATGACTACGTGGAGCTCGCCTTCAGTGCCAAGAAGCTAGATGACAAGGTTTGGCAGCTTGAATTTTATAACTCAGTACAGTACAGTGTGCATGAACAGAGAGCGCGGTGTGATCAGCTGAACAAGTGAAGGGGTTTGTGTTTTGGGTTTTGGTGGATTTAATTCAGGTCTTGGTCCTTTGCTAAATCACAGTAAGGGAGGGAAATATGGCAACAGTATAGAGTAGAAATCAGGAGTGTAGAGGTACACTAAAGTCACGGTTTGGTACGTACCACGGTTCGAACTTCACGTTTCGGTACGATTTCTGTACAGCGGGGGAAATAGCAGGAACAGCAGCAGTGATGTCACAGCAAGAAAAAAAAGATACCTTTACCTTTCTTTACCCTTTTTACATTAATAGTGTATTTTGATGAAAGTCAATATTTTATTTGTTTATTTTATTATTTTATATGCACGTCTGACATGCTGTGCAGAATGCTTTGAAAGTTTCTGGGTGGAACTCGTGCTTATAAACTTTGGTTCCACATGGCATTCATTAGTCGTCGCACACACCTATAAACTACGTGTACCGTATATTAGGGCTGTGTATTGGCAGGAACCCGACGATACGTATCATGAAACAAGGGTTATAGGGATTCAGTATATTACCATATATTGTTAAATTAATTTTTAGTCGGATTTTATGAAAACTGTCATAGTATAAAAACACCCAATTATCTGTATATAATCTGAGTACAAGAAAAGTAGAATTGTTATCCAATCAGAACAGTGGGATCTGAGGACAGAGTACAAGTCAAGTCAGATTTATTTGTGTAGCTTTTTACAACTGTTGTCGTCACAAAGCAGCTTTACATAATTAGTACTTAATAAAGGACAGAAACAGAGAAGAAAGAAGAAATAACATGAAGGATCAAAGACCCCCCGTGAGCAAGCCAACGGCGACAGTTGCCAAGGAAAAACACGGACACGGGCGTACCCTGAGAACACCAGAATCTATCTGCTCCACCGTCCACAAACCTGAGTGATCGCGTGTAAGCAGCGAGACGACAGCTCCAGCATCTCAGTGTACTACAATTCCCTGGGTCCGCGAACCCCTGGACCTGCAGCCCTTATCTAAGGGGAAACATTAATTACCAAAAGCTTAACTTAACATATAAGTTTTCAGCTTAGATTTAAAGATTAAGACTGTGTCTGAGTCCTGAACATTATCTGGAAGGTAATTCCAGAGCTGGGGGGCTTTATAAGAAAAGGCTCCTCCCCCTGCTGAGGTTTTCTGAATTTTGGGAACGAGTAAGAGGCAGCACCCTGAGATCTAAGTAGTCTTGATGGTTCGTAGTATGTAATAAGATCCTGCAGGTACTCAGGAGCGAGGCCATGTAGGGCCTTATATGTTAATAGAAGAATTTTGTATTCAATACGGAATTTAACTGGGAGCCAATGAAGTGCTGATAGAACTGGACTGATATGGTCAGATGTTCTAGTTTTAGTAAGGACCCTGGCTGCAGCATTTTGCACCAGCTGAAGTTTATTGAGGTTCCTGCTGGAACAACCTGACAGTAACGCATTACAGTAATCTAGCCTTGAGGTAATAAAAGCATGTACTAGCTTTTCTGCGTCCTGTAGTGATAAGGAGTTTCTTAGTTTGGAGATGTTCCTAAGCTGCATAAAGGCTGTTCTACTAATATTAGCTATATGTTGCTCAAATGATAAATCTGAGTAGAATATGACGCCAAGATTTTTAGCTGCTAAACTAGGAATGATGGAAGCATCGGCCAAGTCTAACATTAAGTCTGAGAGTTTATTTCTAGAGTCTTTTGGACCTAAAAGGAGAAGCTGGGTTTTGTCACTGTTGAGGAGAAGGAAGTTATGTGACATCCAGAGTTTTATATCCTTTACACAGTCCTCCATTTTCTGTAATCTAAATTTATCGTCAGGTTTGGCTGATATATAGAGCTGTGTGTCATCTGCATAGAAGTGGAAATTAACGCCATGTCTGCTTATAACTGAGCCCAGTGGTAACATGTATAGTATAAATAATAGTGGTCCTAAAATTGAGCCTTGCGGAACTCCATATCTTACTTCTGCGTAGTTTGAAGATAAATCTTTTATCTTTACAAATTGATAGCGTCCCGTTAGATATGATTGGAACCATGATAGGGCTGTCCCTGTGATTCCAACCATTTCCTCTAATCTTTCTAGTAATATAGTATGATCTATTGTATCAAAGGCTGCACTAAGGTCTAGTAGGACTAATAAAGATACGTAGCCTTGATCAGAGGCAAGAAGGAGATCATTTGTAATCTTCACTAGGGCTGTCTCTGTGCTGTGAATTTCTAATACATGTAATTTTTACTCAGGCATAAGCAGAGTTGTTGGGCCTACAGGGTACAACACTACCATCTGGAGTGGTCAGGGTTTAAACACAACACTAAATGAACCACTGTCTGAACTATTCTTTAATAATCAATACTGTGTTTCTGAGAATCTATACAGTACTACAGAACAGAATATCATCATACTTCCATATATCAATATTTTGTTACAGCCCTATCTTATTGCTAGAGTAGTTAGCTAATATTATATTAGCTAATATTTTAAGTAGCTCTATAGCTGACAGTGGATGGTACCTACTCTAGCTGATGTTAGATGGATTTAGAAACACTGAAAATATATTATATTGATAAATTGGTAAACATGTTGGCACATCGTCCACTGGGGAGAAAAAAGAACCCCTTGTCACCCATTCGACATGCAAACATGCTGGATTTCCCTTGGCTATTATTATTTTAATGTAAACCTACCCATTTTACATTCATTTTAATTTAATTGAATTTAATTTGTTTTTTAGGCACTACATTGGCTGCTTCAACCCCTTGCTGCTAAAAATGCAAAAATCCAAGTGTCCGCCAAATTGGTGTCATATTTTCTGGATCAAAGGCACAACAGTGTTTACATTTCTCAAGCAATTTTAATGAGTCACTTTTATTATACATAAATATAGAAATCAGAAAGGTACGAGATATAATGAGAAATTATTATATCGAAAGGCATTTTGTGAAACCTGGTCGTCTAGTGCCCACCTTTAACCTCAGGTAAAGTCCTTTACATCTTTGTCTGGGTTTGAGAAGCTTTAGCCCGGCTGCCAGAACAAGCTCATCAAGCCTGGAGCTGATTAGTTCAGTATTGAAAGAGAAATCAATCAGATGTTCATTAAAGAGAAGGCTTACACTTACACCACCATCAGCACTTCTCACTGTCTTCCTGCCTGTGTTTACTGGGGGTTTAGTGAGAGTACAGCTGGAGCTGCAGCTTTTAATTGAATAACCTTCCTCCTCCTCCTCCTCCTCCTCCTCTCCCCCAGGACTTTTTTAGCAAGTCAGACCCATTTCTGGAAATCTTCAGAGTCAATGACGATGGCACTGGATCCCTGGTGCACAGAACTGAGGTCTGGTTTACAGGCAGAACACACACACATATGCATGTATACACACACACACATACACACACAAACCACTTCACACTAACTCTAAAGGTTTAATCTTTCTGTCCTGGTTTACAGACCATCATGAACAATCTGAACCCTGTGTGGAAATCCTTCAAAGTGTCGCAGAACACGCTCTGCAGTGGGGATCAGGAGCGAGAGCTGAAGGTAAGACCGGCTCTAATATTGTCAAGTCAAGTGGGTTTTATTGTCATTTCAACTACATACAGAGTACACCGTGAAACCATGGTGCAACATAGACACAGTGCATACAGAACACAAGTGCAACACAGTACAAGTGCGGACAGACAACACAACACAGTACAGACAGAGGATAATCAATAATTGAGGGTAGTGTGCAAATTATGCAGTGTGTAATAAATATCCAGTGAGGTAGTAAAATAATTTGTTCAAAATGCTTTGTGCAAAAATGCTTCCCATTTTATCTGGGGTAAATGGTTGGAGAGAGAGAGAGAGAGAGAGAGAGAGAGAGAGAGCATGGAACTGAAGTTGAGAAGTCTGATGGCTTGTGGGAAGAAGCTATTGCAGAGTCTGGTCGTGTTGGACCGGATGCTGCGGTACCTTCTTCCTGATGGCAGGTGGGTGGAGTCATCCACAATGCTGGTTGCTTTATGTGATCTTATTGCCAGCAGTGCAAACAGCATTACAGCGGGTGCAGTACAGCTACTGTTATTGATTGTTAATCGCAGTTGCAATATTGGAATGTTGAATATTGGAAAGCAATGTTGTGATTGGTTAGAGGGCCTATATGTACTTTGTAGCCAACTGTGGCTCAAGCTAGCAGAGCGCCCTCTTGTGTCCTCTCTGTGTCACTAAAAGACATTATTTCCAGCCAGAAGCATTCCCAGAAGCTAACAGGACACTTCAGAGATCAGATCAGTGTTTTTGGGGCTGATGCTGACCACTGATCATCTGTTAGATTGATTACATTACTGATCACCCGCATTAAGCTTTCCAGGCATTACTCGGGAATGCATCATCGTGCAGGGCTTGTGTAAAAAGGGCTGATTATGTAGCTATTGAAAACTCCATCACTGTGCTTACGACTCCATCAGCTTTCCGGCTGCAGCTGCTGTGGTTAAGTGCGGCCTGCACTGTTCGCTGTGTTGTGGCGTTAGCAGTGTTTGCCAGCTCTGCTGTGTTCTGATACTCACTCACTCTACTAACTGGGCTGAGTGATGGACTCTGGAGATAGATAGATTTAAAATTCACTAAAATGATTAGATCGGCGTATTAGTTGATGGCTCATTGCATATTTTGGCTGAAAATCTGCCAAAACTGATACATAGCCGATCGATTTTTCCATCTCTAGTTTAGAGTCTGGTTTACAGTGTGGAACAGTTTTACTTAATGTACTCAGCTGAATGTAATATCTGTGGTTCTAGAGTTTTGACTGCATTTGAGCTGCTTTTTCTCCAGATGTTTATCTAGTTTCTACCGCCACTGAAACCAGGTGTGGAAACACACTCCCACCACTTTACTCCTGAGTCATGGCTGATTAGACACTGAACTACCACTGAGAGAACTGCACTCCTTTGTGTGGGTCTACTGGGAATGAGCTGGGAGCTGATTGGTCAGGGAGGAAAGTTAGACTGGATTATTATTAAGATATTATACACTATTAAACAGTAATTTTAAGAAAAGTCTGGACTAAATTAAATGAGTCAGTCCAGAATGTGTGATTGTAGAAATTAATACTGAAAATAAAGGGATCTTTCTCAACCCTTAACATTCCAAGGCTTATTTTACACACTAAAGTGTATTACTCAGTAACTACAGGGACTTCTATTCTTTGACATTTTTGGCCTGTTGGTGGACCATTGGCCTTTTAAGTGGTTAATAGCAGCTTGTCTGACCTAAACTATGAGGCTGGATTATTTAAACAAACACAAAGATCAGATCAGTATTCTAATTGGAGATGGTTTTATATATATTTTATATATTTGGACACTGTTTTTCCAGGCTTTTATAGTGTAGTGTATTGTATTGCGTACCTTGCCTTACACTACGACTGGAGGTTTTAGGCAGGCTGGTGTTTTCAACATTCTGCTCTCCAGTCATGTTCTGCATTGTAATGAACTGCTGCGATGATGCAAGACAACAGTGTGAAGCAGTTTCAGTGGTTTTGTATGCAGGTTTGACCTGGATTCAGCTCACTAAACGTCTTTCTGACGTTTTCTTTACTCTCACTCCTCATGTTGCCTCCAGACCAGTGAAGTTTATCATCACTGTCACACAGAAACCACGTATCTCCAGTGCACCTTTCTCCATAATGTGAATCTGGCAGTTGTTCTTTATACTGTATCTGGATTTTATGATGAATGGTCCAATAGAAATGTTCAGAAATGACCTGGAAAAAAGATTTCCATTGAAAGTTTCAAAGGAAGTTTTTTTTTTACCTTCTCCTGTAAAGCTGCTGTTTTGGAGATATGAGGTGATAAATACAGCGACGACATGCAGACCTACCCTTTTTTAAAAGGTTTTCAGGTTTAAGGTGTTCTGCCTGGGCTGTGAGATATAATATGCAGTTGGAAATGTAGACAGAACCAGTCAATATGGTTCTACGTTTTAAATGGTCAAACTGCCCTCAAACATAGAACCCAAGGGACTGGTAACGAGTTCTCTTAATGCAGAAAGGCTTATCACACACTAGGGTGCATTACTCAGTAACTACAGGGACTTCCTCTGTACAAACTGGTGGGACTATTCTCTGGAAGTTTAGCCTTAAATGTAGCCTTAAAGGGTTAAAGTCCCAGAAAACGTACTTATGTAAAATATTACATATAAAATATTAACTAAAGTTGATGTTGTATTAAACATCAAGCTACATTCAGGTGTCAAAAGCAGGATAGAAATCTGATACAGAGCTAGACCTAGACCTACTCCTGTGAGCCACTGCCTGTGGCAGAATACAGATTTTCTGTTAATATGAGCTCATTTCACAATCCACTGCACTACAATACCCAGCATGCACTGCAACGTAGTGTGTGTACCAAGCCCCCCATATCACATATATTTGCATCGTAAGCAAAGCTGAGAATTGATCACGGTATACTCTATACTTTGAGCCAAGGGTTTTTACCACCATCAGTTCCAGTCATTTCTTGATGAGCTTGGAACCCAGTTCCCTTCTTTCATCCCAGAAACAATGCCAGAGCTCCGCCTCCATGCCGCCTGTATTCTGTCCAGGTTTGGTAGCACATAGCAGGTAGCAGCTGTTCTTCATGAGGAAGATACACAGATCATCTCTCAGCACTCGTCTCACTGACACACACCTTCTTCCATTCTGAGGCCCTCGGCAGCTCTGAGGTCTATCCCAAGCATTAATGAACCTGCAACCAACAAAAGATGGTTACGTTCAAAAGACCTCCCTCCTGAGGACATTGAAATGGGCTGAACAGTTATCTGTAGCTAGCCTAATATCTCAACACAGCTGATAGACCGGTGATACTCTGGGGCTGCTTTGCTTCCTCAGAACCTCATGCCTTCTGTGAGGAAGCTGAAGCTTGGGTGTCGTTGGGCCTTTCAACAGGACAATGATCCCATGCATACCTCCAAATCCGCCGTAGTCCTGGAAGGTTCTGGAGTGCTTGTTACAGTTGCCTGACTTGTACCCCATAGATTATCTTGGGATGTCAAAAAGGTGGTTGCAGCTGCAGTCAACCCTAGAATATCACTGAGCTGGAGGACACTGCTCATAAGGAATGGCAGTAGGTAGCAGGTTCTACTCAGTTCTAAAGACGCTTGTGATGAAGAGGTTGGATAGTTCTGAGACTGCGGTCGTCAGTATGAGTGGTGTTGTGTGTGTGGAAGGTGGAGAAAGCTCTTGATGTATTAGTTGTGTTGAGATATTTAAATTGATCTGGTTTGATTGGTTTATTGGTGTCAGGCCCTCGTTGCCACGCTCACCCCCGAAGCACTCTCAGGACTCCGCCCACAGTTCCAAATAAGGACTTCCTCCTCGTTGACCATGATTCTAAGCACCTGGGACTGGGCTTTCAGAAGCCCACAGTCCACAGAATGGTAGGTGCCATGAATTAGCCCTGTCGCAACCACTGTCCACGGTTTGCTCGCTCCCTGCCTTGTTCCTCTTATCTAGCTCCTTCTTTCCCCTCTTGTTACTTTTGTTGGGTTTGTTTGGTTTGCCTCAGTTCTACCTAAGCGCTGCTTAGTGTTTTGTTTGGGTTTTCCGTTGCCCTTTCCGAAGCTCGGCTTTGTGGTTTGGTTTTTTCCCTTTCGGCCCTGTCCTGACAAATACGTGCACCTTTACCTTTACCTTTACCTGTTTTTACACCCAAGCTCGGCTTATGGTTTTTTGGTCTCCTTATCCCCTTGTCCCTTCTGAGCACTGCTCCGTTACCTTGGTTTTACCTACCCTGTTTAGTTCCTAGCACCCTGTACCAAGCTCCCAGTTCACTGGTTTGTTGTTTTGCTCAGTCCTGTTTCAGTGGTCACCTTCTCGGTCTGTCCAGTAGATTGCTGCATCCCTGTGTTACCCATGGTATATCTTGCTTGTTTATATTCTCTGTTTGGTGTTTTCCCTACCCTTTTTTAATATAGTCTTGTATCGTTCCATCCCTGCAAATGTTTCTGGTCCAGCATGACAATTGGAAACAGCTGAGAGTTTGTACATTTTGTTAATAAAGCTAATTTGCAGCTGGGGTGAATAATTTCAATTGCAACTGTATGTAAATAAATCCTAATTATAGGTGTAATTAAAGCCTAGTGTCTATGTGTTGCTGTTGCAGCCTTGGTATAGATTTTGTAATTTGGCCCTTAGAGGTTGGGTTTAATACCCCTGCTTTTGAGGAATAAGAACTAAAAGACGCTTTTCCACTTTTCCTGGACTGCACACAGGGGATCTGTAGAACGGCAGTATTTGATGATCTAAGATCATGAGTTGGGTTATAAATAGCTAGACTCTCAGTCAGACTCACAGGTGCTGAACCATTCAGAGCTTTACACACCAGTATCAGAATTCTACAATCAACCCTGGAGGATACAGGTAACCAGTGCAGCTGCTTCAGACCAACACTAGAATCTAGAATTCCTGTTGGAGTGAGTGTATAGTTCTTCTGGGAAGTGTCATAAAAAGATCATTACAGTAATCACTCCTGCTTGTTAGGAACACTTCACTATAACATGGTAAAATGAAGGAAGGATCAGAGTCTACTGTCCTGCTAAAAAAAAAACAGCCTGGCCAAGGTGGTTAAGCTGTCTGACCACCCTAGCTCCTGACCAGAATAGGGTATGTTTTGTTTAAGTTTGATGGTTTAGCTGATTTACCTGCATGCATCAACCTGACCAACCTATATGACCAGCATGACCAGCGTCACCAAGCTGCTTGACCAGCATGTCCAGCATTACCAAGGAGGCTGACCAGCTTAACAATGCTGGTCATCCAACATGATCAGCATAACCAAGCTGGTTTAACCAGCATGATCAGCACAATAAAGCTAGTTGAAGCAGCATTAACAAGGAAGTTGACCAGCACGTCCAGCATGATCAAGCTGCTTTGGACAGCATGACCAGCATCACCAAGCTGGTTGACCAGCATGACCAGCATCACCAAGCTGTTTTGGCCAGTATGACCAAGGATACTGACCAGCATGGCAGGCATCATCAAGCTGATTTGACCAGCATCACCAAGCTGGTTGACCAGCATGACCAGCATCACCAAGCTGATTTGACCAGCATCACCAAGCTGGTTGACCAGCATGACCACCATCGCCAAGCTGGTTTGACCACTGTGACCAAGGAGGCTGACCAGCAAGGCAGGCATCACCAAGCTGGTTGACCAGCATGATCAAACTCAAATGGTAACATATGTTATGCTGGTCAAGAACTGGTTAAGCAGCTGGTTTACCAGTATGGGGTATGTTTTCATGTGGATGAGCAGCTTTCCAACCACCTTGACCATCAATACTGCAAACTGGTTATCAGTCTGCCAACAGAGTCTTGACTCTCGGGCGGAACAGAAATATGGACTTGTGCATCATCAGCATAGCCACAAGACAATGATGAACCTAATTAAAAGAAAGCACAGATGCAGGATTTCTGGGACGATAACAAAGCTGAATGGAAGTGGTTCCAGACTGTACAGTAAGGAAGGAAACCCTCTGGCAGTACTCTGGTACTCAAACAGGCAGCTTTTATTCCCAGTGCTTGAAAGCAGCTCAACGTTTCCTGAACGTGGCCTTATGAAGAGATATCTGGCTGTAGGTCTTTCTACTGCCGCAGTGCAGCAGTGGTTCCTTCACATTGAGAGGGGCCAGCTGAGGTGATTCGGCCGTCTGATATTAATCTGTGAAGGGTGCAACCAACTGGGAGAAGACCTGGAGGAAGACCCTGGACAAGCTGGGGGGATTATATCTCTCAGCTGGCCTGGGAACACCTGGGGATACCCAGCAAGAGGATGCCTTTCTGGGGATAGGGATGCCTGGGCTTCTGTGCTTGCCTGAATGTCATCACAACCCCAATCTAGATAAAGTGATACAAAGATGATGAACATGATGATGATGATGATGACAACGAATGTTGCCACAAAGCAAGCCAGTGGCAACAGTAACAGGAAACCCCCCTCAGATCCCTCAGAAACCAGGACTCAACAGAGGAACTTGTGGTAGTCTGGTCAACACCAGATAGCCCAACAGATAAGAAGAAAGCAATGGAACTAATGGTCAGCTAGGGTGAGGTAATGGAGAACGGAGAGGTCTCCATTATGGTCACTTAGTGTCTGGACCCTAAACCCAGTTTCCAGTTCTGGACTTTGTAATCCTTGGTTGGTGTGATGCTACGTAGCCAATCAGTTACATCAGCTGTTCCCTTAACTTAACTGGAGAACGAAATCCAGGACTGGAGAACTGGATAAATGGTCCAGATTTGAAGACCACCTTTGTTTTTTTAAGAGTGCATGCAGCAGCATTCTGCTCCGGACAAATCAACGCAGGGATATGGATGATGTCAGCACTGTGACTGGGATAATGGGTGCATCTTCAGCTAGAGCCACACAGATGCCATCAGAATCGTATCCTTCACAAAGAAGCAGGTAGAACTCCACGGCATCGTCTGCCTGGCCTCAGTGTGACCACAGGGTCATGTTTGAGCAGAATGGCTTTGGCAGATCCTCTCGTGATGCCCATCAGCTCTCGTTCCGCTGCAGGACGTGAGCCGACATCTCTCAGAGCGCACTAATTACCCAGCGTCGCTGTTGTAGCAGATAGCTGACAGTTAGCTGAGAGGAGCCGACGCAGCGGAACAGACGAGAAGGTGATGTTGCAGCACCTCCATCCCTTCAGCCCTCTGCTCTCAGTCCTGATCATTCTTACAAATGAGAAAAGCCGTCCAAGTGTTTGTGGACACCCCTTCTAATGAATGCATTCAGCTACTTGAAGTTGCACCCATTGCTGACATAGATGTGCAAAAACACACACACACACACACACACACACACACACACACACACACACAGCTTGTCTAGTCACTGAAGGGAAGTACTGCCAATACAATAGGACCATCTGGAGCAGATAAACATGAAGCTACTGTGAGTTACAAAGTTAAACAATTAAAAATCCACCCCAAGTATCGAATACACACTAGATGGACAAAAGTATTGGGACACCTGCTCATTCACTGCTTCTTCTGAAATCAAGGATATTAAAAGAGCTGATCCTGCTTCTGTTGGAGTAACTGTCTCTACTGTCCAGAGAAGAAGACTTTTTACTAGATTTTGGAAAAGGAGCATTGCTGTGAGGATTTGATTGGATTCAGTGACAAGAGTAGTGTTAGTGAGGCCAGGATGATCACCACCCCACCTCATCATCCCCAACTCATCCCAATGAAAAGTACTGGATGGAGCTCCTCCACCATCATTCCAGAGAACATAGTTCTTCCACTGCTCCACAGCTCCTCAATGCTGGGGGGCTTTATACCCATCTAGCCCACACCTGGCATTATTAGGCAGCATGGAGCCAATAGGTTCATGATGTTGATTTGCTCCAGAGAGTCCTATTCTATTGGCAGTACTTCTCTACAGAGACTAGATGAGCTTTGTGTGTGTGTGTGCATTTGCACATTTATGTGTGCAGCCTAAAGTAGCTGAATGCATCCATTAGAAGGGGTTTCAGCATTTTGTGAGAATTGATATTTCTTGCTCCTGGGCTCCCCCTACAGGTGGAAAGTGTAACTCATGCTCAGAGCCAGAACTAAAGGACACTCTTTACACATGCATTTGCTGGTCAGGGGCCAGAAGAACTGTCATGCTTTTATGGCTTGGCTCGGCCTTAATTGATTGGCCACAGGTGAGCTTGTTAATGGAAGCCAGCCCAGTTTGTCAGCTCTGGGCCACAGCCAAGTGGAGCGCTGAGCTGTCCATAATAAAGGTGCTGAAGTGCAAGGCCCAGGCATTAGCACCTTGGACAGCGTGCTGGTCCTGGGAAGGCAGGAGGTCAATGCACGGCCGGTGGGTGCCCCTTCTACCACAACTCCTAACTCTACATTGTCCTACCTGTGTAACATGATTCCCCTTTCTCTCTCTCTCACTCTCTCTCTCTCTTTCTGAGTCTCCCTCTCTCACACATCCATATTTTGTCAGTGGTGCAGTTGTAGTGTCTTCATTGGTATGCCAGTGCAGACAAACTGTTGGAGAGAAGCTGAATTGCTGCATCCTTCTGCAGACAGTCTCTCTCTCCCCCATTCTCTTTCTCTGTTTGGTCAAGAATCCAAAATGAACCAGTGAGGTTTTATTCATAATACCGACTGCATGCCGTCAAAACTCAGACAGTAGCTTTACAGGAGAACAGTGAACATCCACAGCCATTTAGATGGAGTTTCACCTGGTGTTGAAGTAATAAACACAGGCATTTAGGAAAGGCATTGCAAAGTCGGGCTCCAGCAGTGGTTGATTCGGGTCTGTTTTGCATCCTAAAAGGATTCTGCAGTTTTTAAAGCAGTGTTCTGTAGCATGTGTACCTTAAAACTGCAGCTTTGAATCATAGTGATGCTCCATTGTCTTTAATTGGGACAACAGCATTGCTGTCGTTGCTACTCGGGCTCTGAAAGCTGCTAACTGCAGTATGGAATTCTGATAAGGCGAGCAGGACAACAATCCTGTAGTATTACTCTACCGCCTCAGCCCACATGCTGCTCTACCTTCAGATGCTGGAACTCTCAGCTTGTCCAAAAGAATGTGTCCTTTAGTGATGGCTCAATACGCAAACTCCACAAATTTCAGTGTAGGAGGAGTTCACGTTACAGCAGTGAAGTGCTTTGATAACTGCCCACTCGCATATAACAAAATATAATCATAATAAAGACAGAATATATAAAATATCAAGATAAAAGCAAACATATCAAATAAACATAAAAAAGAAAAAAATATATACAAAGATAATAACGTAAGTCAAATATGTAGAGAAGGGAAAATATTTAGGTAGGTGTGGTGTGCGAATATATATATATATATATATATATATATATATATATATATATATATATATACTGTATATATATATATATATATATATATATATATATATATATATTAGTGCTGTTAAGCGATTCCAGAAAATAACTATAAGCTCTGTGATTAATTAATCTAAATTAATGACATTTGTCACTTTTTGCTTTGAAAGAATAAAAAAATAATACAAGTGTAATGAATTCTGCAGAAGAGTAAATCTGTAAAAAAACAAAAAAAATAAAAATAAATAAGAACTGGTATAGACTGTTGGGATTGGGCTCTGCTACTACGTCTAACTTTGGTTTGGTCTCCGTGTCGTAAAGTTGATGAATTTTAGACACAGTTGTTTTTATAAGCTGCGTCAGAAGACGCTATCTGTAAAACTTCGACTAGCCCTCGGTCCTCTACCATCAAATCTGGTCTACAGGCCGTATTCACAATCCATTTTGCAATTGAGTTTGTTATTCGGTCTCGGGTAGTCTTACTGAGTCAGCATGTAAAGGCCTGGTCCAGTGTGGCTTGACGAGGTTGGCTGCTAGCTGTAGCATCATGCGCTGTGCTGGATTGGACCGCCGGTTTCAGGGATAAGTGCTTTGGGTAGAGGTGATATTTCAGGCAGAAAGTTCTCCGGTGGTGGGAAAATTCCTGGTTGCAGAACCTGCAGAGCACAGTGCTCCTGTTTAAAGTTCTGTCTGGGTATTTTAAAAGGGGAAATGCACCATTAAGAAGAGTAAGTAGAGCAGTTCTGATTGCCTCCATCATGTTATAGTGACCGAAACAGCTGATGATGCACCGGGTCAAAGGTCCCCAAGGAAGTAATCAGCATCAAATTTTTAACAGGTTATTTTTTCTGTGATTAATTAATTGAAATTAATGTACATTTACATTTACGGCATTTAGCTGACGCTCTTATCCAGAGCGACTTACAAGGTAACTCATATTACAGAGGCCAGTGTAGTGTTAGGAGTCTTGCCCAAGGACTCTTATTGGTGTAGCACAGCATAGTCACCAAGACTGGGAATCGAACCCCAGTCTCCCACGTGGTGTGGTAGCTCAGTGGCAGGTAGTGGTGTCATCTGTTGCGCCACACCAACCACGTGTTAATTTAACAGCCCTAATATATATACATAAAATATATATATATAAAATATAAGGAGGTAATATAATATTTACAAGTGTTTAACATTAATAAAACAGGCCTGTATGTGATAAGTGTGTGAGGTAGTCCTAGTTGCTGTCTTGGTTCAGAGCCTGAATAGCCTGCAGGAAGAAGCTCCTCCTCATCCTCCATTATGTCCACGTTCTTGAAGACCTTCTGACAGACAGTTCTCATGGTGGTATGTCATTCTTTTCAGACAGTGAAAAATAAAGGTTGTGGTTGAGGGTAGGTCTGTGCCTGGTGATTTGTTAACTGAGTTGCCATGGTAACCATCTCCATCCGTTGTTTTTCATGCGTCATAAACATACGCTAACAGTCTCACACACTAATGTACCTTTTTGCATGCTTGACACAGCCACAGTACCTAATACACGAGATATCACTGTACCACACAGATCAGCCATAACATTAAAACCAGGTGCCAGGTGAAGTGAATAACATTGATGATCTGGTTCCAGTGGCTCCGGTGGTAGATACTGACCACTGCATACCAAGAACACCCCACAAGACCTGCTTGCTGATGTTCTGGAGATGTTCTGACCCAGTCATTATCTAGAACATCACAGTTTGGTTCTTGTCAAAGTGTCTCAGATTCTTATGCTTGTCCATTTTTCCTGCTTCATCACCTTCATCATCTTCAAGAACTGACTGGTCACTCACTGCCTAATATGTAGATCCACCCCTCGACAGACAAGAGACACTGGACCCAGATCAGCAGTGTTCTTCACCTCAGCTTCAGTGGTTTTAATGTTTTGGCTGATTGGTGTTTATCATAAGGAATTGGACTAAATTAGCGAGGGGAAACTGTGATCCTCTCTCTCATCCCATTTTGATATGAAGCAAATTTCCACCAGTGTGTCTGTCTTGACTCGCCAACGTCCTACTTTATTTAGTCAGCAAAGAGTAAAGCGCTGACTCACACAAAGAGCTCTGCTAACTCATCTTTATTTAAACACCAGCAGCCACTTAATGCTAATTAACACCACCCATTTCATCTAAAGGAGGATAGAAACTGTGATTTCTTTCACGCTGAGTTTTTGGCTACACTACGGGGTCTTTTACACAGTGAGTATCGAGCAGGCCGGAGAAGGGGTTGACCACCAATCGACTGATTGAATGAGTCAGCGAGACTGGCGGGCTAATTGACCGCACATGTGTGTGTGCTTTCGTCTCTGGTGATGGCCCGGCTATCACTGCGACTGTCAGGCAGAAGTTATTTCAACCGACTCCATCATGAATAAAGATGAGCGTGTTCGTTTAGTATTCATGAGCTCCTTACACAGAGTGTTCTGAAGGCTGAGAGGTCGCTTCAGCACTGACACTGATTTCAGTCGTCTTTCGTAATGTGAGAAAGTACTGCGTTCACATTTTAATTAACGCATCGACAGATGTGATCTTGAACTTTGATGAAACGTATCGAGTTGCCAGGTTAGCTGTGTGGTAAAAGTCCTGTCTGTCCTCATTCTTGAAGAACGGTTCGTTTGCTGGGTTTCTCTGGTTGAAATGAAAATAAAACAGAACAGTGACTTGGTTTTGATCTTAGTGCAGCCTTTGATATTCCTTGAGATTCTCCACGAGGGGCGCTATTAGGACACATTCACTGTTACGTAATGTAAGCAGAGAAAGTTTGTGTCCCAGATATTTTATTTATCCAATAGAAAGTTTACTGTCATCATTGGTGGTAGAAAAATCTGCTACCGCTGATTTTAGCTGTGGGGTGCCCCAGGGCTCAATTCTTGGCCCAATTTTCTTCTTACTTTATTCGCTTCCTGGATTTTTTTCCTTTGAAAAATGTTACAATTCTGCTATATTTTCATTTATGTGTAATGTATATGATGGTTTCGTTAGATTTGCCAAACAAACGGAGTGTACTGTAATCTGTATGGACTGGATGTCTTGTGACTTACTTAAGGCAGTGGTGGTTCAGCGGTTAGAGCGCCGGGATATCGATAACAGGGTTGTGGGTTCGATTCCCAGGCTCGGCAAGCTGTTGGGCCCTTGAGCAAGGCCCTTTACCCTCTCTGCTCCCCGGGCGCTGGAGTTGGCTGCCCACCGCTCTGGGTGTGTGTGTGTACTCACTGCCCCTAACACATGTGTGAGTGTGTGTGTTCACTACCAGATGGGTTAAATGCGGAGGACACATTTCGCTGTACACTGTACGGTGACAAATACATGCACCTTTACCTTTTTACCTTTACCTTTACCTAAAGGAAACTGAGACTCTGCTTATTGCACTGACAGTGTTTCCAGGTATTTCTAGGGATTACTGCTGCTCACATATCTGACTTTACACGGGGAAAACACTGAATGTATATTCTTCAGAGCAGTCTTTTCTTTGATATTCTACTCTTTAATTCAATGTCCATTTTTAAGAAACTGCTAAACTTATTTTTTTGAAAAATGACTAGTTTACAGGAATGTTTTAATGTAAAGTTCTTTGCATACACAGTTTATAAGCAGGAAAAATGGGCAAGCGTAAGTATCTGAGACACTTTGACAAGAACCAATCTGTGATGTTCTAGACAATGACTGGGTCTGAACATCTCCAGAACATCAGTAAGCAGGTCTTGTGGGGTGTTCTGGATATGCAGTGGTCAGTATCTACCAATGGAGCCACTCGAACCAGATCATCAATGTTCAAGGTGCTCCAAGGAAGTACAACCGGTGAACCTTCAACAGGTTCCTGGGCACCCAAGGCTGGAATTGATGCTCATGGAGGTCCCGTCTCACAACCTACTGGACCTAAAGTTTCTGCTGCTAATGTTAGTCTTGGTGCCGGAATCCACAGGACATTTCTAGAGGTCTTGTGGAGTCCATACTCCAGGGTCAGAGCTGTTTTTCACAATATTAGGCAGTTGGTGGTAGTGTTATGGCAGTGTAAACATAATCTGAATATTTCAGGGCTTTTTCCAGTTTCTTATCTTAGTTTTGGATCTGAGGATTAGGTGTAAAATGTGGCTTTTACTCTGCTAGTTGAAAAAGTCAGCCACAGCATCTTCATATTAATATTTTAAATGGCCTTCAAATTTTGATTACCCCCTACTAATGTCTCTACATTCATCAATGATTCATCAACAGCTAGGCTACAGTGTGATGTCTTCCTGCACCTCCTCAGTCACACACACATACACACACACACATACAGCCACATTCACACACACTGAAACACACCTGTATGTATTGTATGTAGTCTGTGTACTCTCCATCATTGATACTCCTACCTCTTATATGTACTCCTTGAGGAGCCATGGCACGTGACCCTCCACTGTCTGTGGATTTCCAGGTTCAGTGTTTGTGTGTCAGCCATGTTGACCTTTCATTAGCTGTGTTACGCAAGCTTACTCAGCACACACTGTCCCGATAGGTCGCAGCTCTCATATCCTCATTAACAGAGCTCATATTCATTATTTACTTCATTAAGAAGCCGTTCACTCGTCCTTTAGAGGGATGTTGGACTCATTTCTCCATAAATGGTAATTACTTTCAGTTCAGTTAGGAATCGTATGGTGTACTGATGGTGTTTTGTAGCCCAGTAAGATTTGAATCTTTATATGTGAATACTAAGCCATGAGAGTCATGCTGCTTCGCCATCAGCAGCCGGAACCAGAGAGAGCACAGTTGGCCACGCTCCCCTCATCACTCCTATAGTGATGTGTCAGCCACCACATGCTTGTCCTTACCCTCCTAGAGATAGGGTGAGTCCTAATGGGTGCGTGGGTTAAGTGGCTCAGATAAATTGGGGAGAAAATTGGGTAAAAATTAAAATAAATAAATAAATAATTAAATGATTAAATAAGTGAATACTAGTATAAACACATCCTGCTATTCCAACTGGTTAAGACCTAAAGGCCTGTATATCAGCTGACCACCATCATCAGGTAGGTCAAGGCGTCAGGTGACCAAAAATCAATGTCCAAGCATTACGTCAACGCCATATTAATATAAAATATCAACATTTTGTTGAAAGGAATCAAAATCAGCCGTTCTTTAAGATCCACAGAAGACGAGCGTCCAGACTTTTTACTGTCCTGCACCGAAGTGGTGGAACGAACTTCCCCTGGGTGTCCGAACAGCAGAGTCCAACGCTCACTGTCCTCAAACCCAGACTGAAGACCCTCCTCTTCTGAGAGGACTTGGGTGAAGAGTAGAGTATTATGGTCTGTATATTGACTTGTGTTTAGTAGAGTCTAAGATTAGAGGATCTGAATTTTAGTCTATTTAAACTAGCTGAGGTTCTTCTTCAGTAAACAGTGAAGCATTTTTGTAATTCGCTCTGGAGAAGAGCTTCTGCTAAATGCAGTAAATGTAAATGTCATGCATGACACAGATACCTCAAGTCAGGGCAAAGCTCTGTATGCCGACTCCTTAGAGGCACAACACTTTTACGTAACATAGCCTATAACATACTGCTCATTTTTTTACCCAAAGATGTCATTAACACCACCAAGTTTCAAGTTTCAGGTTTATTTGTCATTTGCAGAACATGTCAGGACGTTTATGCATTGAAATGCTTGTGGTGAGGCTCAGGCTGATGCTCTACAGGAGGACAAAACTATATACATACTAAACCTATTAGAATAAAGTTATATAAAAATTATATTAAATAAATACAAAATACAAACAAAATACAGAATAAACAAAGACAGGAGGGATCTGTAGAAATTCTCTGATATGTACATTTATGAGACAGGTATAGTCTGAGAGAGAGCGTAGCTAAATATAAATATGCATGTTTATGTCTTCCTGTTGTATAAAGTGACTTAGTGATGTTGTCCATAGCAGTGATATATAGAGTATTAATAATAAAGTGTCCGAGTGCAGTGGTGTTGGTGAAGGGTTCACAGCTTGTTAAGGAACCTGATCGCTTGTGGGTAGAAACTGTTCATTAGCCGGTTTGTTCTGGCCTGGATGCTGCGGTACCTCCTGCCTGATGGCAGTAAGGTGAACAGGCCGTGTGCTGGGTGGCTACAGTCCGACCGGATTTTCTGTTTTTTTCCCAGGCAGCAGGACCGGTAGATGTCCTGCAGGTCTGGATTGTTTGCTGCCTATGATGGACTCCGCTGTCCTCACCACTCTCTTCAGGGCCTTGCAGTCGTAGGCAGTACAGCTGCCATACCAGACAATGATGCAGGCCGTGAGGATGCTCTCTATGGTGCATCTGTAGAAGTTGGTTGGATGTCAGGAAGCAGACCAAACGTCCTGAGCCTTCTCAGGAAGAAGAGGCACTGACGGGCAGACTTCACTGGTTTGTTGGTGTGGAGTGACCAGGAGAGGTCCTCAGTGAGGTGTACCCTGAGGAACCTAACACTGCTGACCCTCTCCACTTCAGCTCCATTGATGTATAAGGGAGAGTGACCACCCCTCTGCAGCTTTCTGTAGTCCACGATCATCTCCTTAGTTTTGCTGATATTGAGACTGAGGTTGTTGTGGTAGCACCACTCTGACAGGGCGCTGACCTCGTCTCGTCTCCATCTGTGATGAGGCCTAGGATGGTGGTGTCATCAGCAAACTTAGCAAACATCACCAGTGCGTTAACTTAGATTAACTCATTAAATATTACACTTTTGCCATGGCTTTGTGTGATTGTGTCAGCCCCTCTGTATTGCACTCTCCCCCAGGGCGATTTCGAGCTGCTGCCCACAGGCCCAAATAAGGACTTCCGTTTCATTTACGTTCACGTGTGTTGGTTCAGTTCTTTTGTGTTTATGCATGTTTTGTTCATGAGTTACACCTGGGACTGGGGGTATTTAAGGAGCCTCGACGCCACCATTAGGTGCAGAGAGCCTCCAGGACGCCCTGAGGTGTGCTTAGGACGGCTCAGGATTCACCCAAATTCAGGAGTCAGTCTCCCGGCTACTCACGTATCAAGCAAGGCTTGCTTGCTTCCTGATTGGATGCTCAAGGTACCCACGCTTCAATAAGACGACCTTGCTGTTTGGTCTAGCGGCTGGTCCCCAGTCCCCCTCGTTTTGTTATCAAGCGCTGCTCAGGTTTTAGTTTACATTAAACCCCCCTATCACCCAGGTGCTGCCTGTAGGGGTTAGTTCTAGCCCCCTTTGGTTCCTGCTCAGCTCCCAACTCCTCCCAGTCCCAGGTTCTGTTCTGTTCGTCATTTCGTTTGTCAGGTTTGAGTTTTTGGTTATTACTGTTGGTCACTGTTGGCTGCATTTTGCCTCACTTGCCCCCTTCCTTGGTCTGGCCTAGCCCCCCATGACAGATTGTTTGACTGGGAAACAAACTAAGAAGTGAACTGAACTGAAACCTGTCATAAAAAATAAATGTAAATTAGGTGTGAAAAAGTAGAGAGTTTACCCCCTCCTGATTGACTTTATACTCTCAGATATTAATCAGTTATTTTAACAATTATTTCATTCATTAAAAGAAAAGGTGTTTTCAACGCCAGTTGGCTCTGTGTGAAAAAATAATCAGCCAGTGATCCAGATGATGATAGTTGGGAACTAAGAACTGCGCATCCAGGCCTGATTACTGCCAGTAGAACTTTCAGAGCTATGTGAAGCACAGCTAAATGGTCCCAAGCGGAGCTAAATGCTCACAAAGTCATTTCTAAGGTTCTAGGAGTACAGCGAACCACAGTGAGAGTCATTATCTCCACAAGGAGAAAATCTGGAACAGTGGTGAATCTTCCCAGAAGCTGCCAGCCTACCAGAATTTCTCCCAAAGCTCAGCTCGTCCAGGAAATCACGAAAGAACCCAGATGAACTTCTAAGGAGCTGCAGTTCTCGCTCACCTCAGATAAGGTCACCAGTCAGGCCTGATGGATCTGAACATCAAAAACAACAGATAGCATCTTTCCAGCGATGTGAATGAGACTAAAGCAGCACGCTGTGACTTAACAGCCATAACATTAAAAACACCTGCCTAATACAGTATTCCCCCTTATGTTGTCAAAACAGCTCTGACCCATCGAGGCATGCACTCCACAAGACCTCTGAAGGTGTCCTGCTGTGGTCTCTGGAACCAAGACTAACATCAGCAGCAGATCCTTTAAGTCCTGTAAGTTGTGAGGTGGGCGGGGCCTCCATGAGCATCAATGAGCCTTGGGCGTCCATGATACCATTACTGGTTCACCGGTTAGAGGTACTGACCCCATAAGATCTGCCTGCTAATGTTCTGGAGATGTTCTGATCCAGTCATTATCTAGAACATCACAGTCTGGTTCTTGTCAAAGTGTCTCAGATTCTCACGCTTGTCCATTTCTCCTGCTTCATCACCTTCATCATCTTCAAGAACTGACTGTTCACTCACTGCCTAAAATGTAGATCCCCCCCTCGACAGACAGGAGACACTGGACCCAGATCAGCAGTGCTCTTCACTTCAGCTTCAGTGGTTTTAATGGATAGAGATACGAACCAGTTAAGAAAGTTAAGGGCTGATAAGATGGGTGATATGGGTGTTAAGTATTTTCCCAACAGGTTTCCTCCTGTTGTCTTTGTGTTGTGCTACATTTTACACGAGGATCTGAAAGCTGAGTGTGACTAAAATATGCATAAAAGGCAGAAATCTGAACTGTTTTCATGGCTCCGTAAACATAATTTACTGTGAAACTGACTTTATCAGGACTCTGTGATTGTCATTATTGATTATTCAAAGAGAATTATTAGTGTATTCAAACTAGCTGAGGTTCTTCTTGAATAAATAGCAAAGCACTTTTTTATAAGTCACTCTGGAGAAGAGCGTCTGCTAAATGCCGTAATGTATTATGGAGCAGGCTGTATATTGAATATATATTTGTATGTATTTATATATATATGTATATATATATATGAGATTTATGATTTATAAGTGTGCAATTTAATGTGCAACTTAGTGTATATATATAAATATATATATATAAATGCATAAAATATATATTATTTATATATATATATATATATATATATATATATTATTTCTTATTTCTGTAGATCTTTAAATTTTATCCATCTTTTCTTTCTTATCTTTTCTTTTTTATGTGATCAGACAGTTCTCAAAGCGTTTTCCCGCTAGTTGTACTGTGTATGACTGTGTATGGTACAAATACACTTTAATTTGATAACATCTATGAGATAAGGTTAGGGTCGGGGACGGTTGTAGCACACTTGTAGGACTTAATTTGTATGAAATCCAGTGAAATTGCTGTCAGGTTCTGTACGCCCCATGACGTCTTTGTGGGATTGAATTGGACAAAGAAATAAAAAGCAGTCTGGGGGCATGCAGGAACATTCATATTTAATGCATCATCATAATAATGATGTTCCTCCACATTTTACCAAATCATTAAGTTAAGCATTGAGGCATGAAGACAGAAAATGAGAAATGTGAAACAGTGGCCTGTGTCCTTCCCCAAACTGCAAACTTTCACTGAACTTAAAACTTAATGGTCACTGATTCCAGCGCCATGACTTATTTACCGTTATGCCAGGGTAAAATCTGGGCTGCAGCCTGCACTGTTCGCTATTTTGGGGGGGTTGGAACATCTGAGCTGGGACTTCTCACTTAAGCTCTGCTGATTCACCAGTCATCAAAAATAAATTGATCAGCCATAACATTAAAACCACCTGCCCAGAACTTTGGGGGTGCCCAAACAGCTCTCAAGGTATAGACTGTCGACAGTCCTGTACCACCTCAGTCCTGTAAGTTCTGAGGTGGACGAGGCCTCCATGAGCATCAATGAACCTTAGGTGCCCACAGTTCTGGCTCTGGTTCACCGGTTGTCCTTCCTTGGAGCTCTTTTGGTAGGTACTGTCCACTGCTTTCGGGAGAGAACACCCCACAAGACCTGCTTGCTGATGTTCTGGAGATGTTCTGACCCAGTCATTATCTAGAACATCACAGTCTGGTTCTTGTTAAAGTGTCTCAGATTCTTACGCTCGTCCATTTTACCTGCTTCATCACCTTCATCATCTGAAATGAAATATTATCCTGCCGCAAAAGGATGCATTTTTAGGCCGGTGATGTCACGAAGTATTAAATTAAACCAGAATCAGATTTATTGGCCAAGTATGTTCACACACACACAAGCGTCTAGTATTAACAATATACAGCTACTTTACATATAATTTACAGACAATACACAATATACAGAGAACAGTAGTAAACACAGTACACACAGACTACACCAGGACATTTCTATACAGGGAGCTTTACAGTGTTACTCACAGAACAGCAGTCTGCAGCTCTGTACAGATTAAATACTGTGTTACACAGCAGTGTAAACATGTGTGAGATGAGTGATGGTGCAGTAATGCAGTGACTGTAGGATAAGAGTGAATAAGAGTTTATCAGTGATATCTGTGGCCTGTAGCTGATAAAGGTGATCAGCTGATGAGGATGGTGATGGCGTGAGGGTAAAAACTGTTCCTGTGTCTGACAGTCTTATTAAAGAAAGGACCCTGCCTCAGGGATATGAACAGAACTATCCACACACGGGTCCAAAGTGTGTAGAGTTCTGTCAGGAGCGGTCAGAAAGACCTCTTAGTGACCCGTCTAACTTCTCATCTGTCTTTTATTCTGTCTCTGTTCTGTAGTGTACAGTGTGGGACTGGGACTCGAACGGAAAGCACGACTTCATTGGAGAATTTCAGACAACCTTCAAGGAGATGAAGGCAGCATTGGAAGGAAAACAGGTACACACACACACACACAGACACACACACACACACACACACACACACACACTGTGGACAGGAATCCCAAAATATACTCTTAAAACTAAAGGTCCTTTAAGGTTCTTTTTGGCGAGGGTGTTCGGTTCTAGTGAAAAGCTTTACTTACTGAAGATTCTTTTAACTTCATTCTATACACAGACGGATCATTTGAGACAGTGTTATGTAAGAGTTGGTATTTTATTCTCATGGGCTCCCCCTATAGTTGAGGAGTACAATTCCCTAGTACACCACTGT
Organism: Salminus brasiliensis; assembly: GCF_030463535.1. NCBI lineage: Eukaryota > Metazoa > Chordata > Actinopteri > Characiformes > Bryconidae > Salminus > Salminus brasiliensis. The sequence continues at coordinate 50,878,857 of NC_132880.1, read as the reverse complement.
AGTGAATACAATACTGCCCACTCATGGACAGCTGGATGAGCTGAGCGCTCCAGAAGCTTGATCTGAGGGTAGAGAAGCATGTGGGCTGAGGTGGTAGAGTAATACTAATATGGTTACCCATTATTGTTACTGTTCACACTACAGAGAGTGTTTTAGAGCGTGCACTAAAGATCTGTTATTAAGCCCTTTTGTTTTTGTTAACATTTTTAATTTTTCCTATTTGGGATTAGTCGGACCTAACAAGTATAAAAACTAAACTTAGTCTTTGTACAGGAAGTCGTTTTTTTTTCTTATGAGGCCAAAGGGTCAAAGTTTTAAACCCATTTGCCAAGGTTTGCTCACTAATTTACACTTAGAACATCAACAGAATGTGCCTGGGTGCTCTGACTTGTGCACACGTAGATATATTTTAGTTTTTTTGTTTTGTTTTTGTTTTTGTTTTGACTAAAATTAATATTATTTTAGTTTGAAGTAAATATAAACATTATAATTAACATGGTATGACATTGGATTTACATTACCCAGTGTGAGATGATGAATGAGCTAATAAATAAATGAATCAATATGGTGTACCTTAAAATAGGCTATCAGTAATCAATATCGTACACATTAAAATAGGCTACCATTAATCAATATGGTGTATATTAAATAGGTTATCAATAATCAATATGATGCACCTTAAAATAGGCTATCAATAATCAATATGGTGTACATTAAAATAGGCTATCAATAATCAATATCGTACACATTAAAATAGACTACCATTAATCAATATGGTGTATATTAAATAGGTTATCAATAATCAATATGATGCACCTTAAAATAGGCTATCAATAATCAATATGGTGTACATTAAAATAGGCTATCAATAATCAATATGGTGTACCCTAAAATAGGCTATTATTAATCAATATGGTGTACATAAAATAGGCTTTCATTAATCAATATGATATACATAAAAATAGGCTATCATTAATACATATGGTGTACATTAAATAGCTTTTCAGTAATCAATATGATGTATCTTAAAATAGGCTATCAATAATCAATATGGTGTGCCTTTAAATATGTTATTATTAATCAATATGATGTACCTTAAAATAGGCTATTATTAATCAATATGGTGTACATTAAAATAGGTTATCATTAATCAATGTAATCAGTATGGTATTTGGTATTTGGTATGAAGTGTCCTCCCCTGCGTTTCTGCAGTGCGACCCCCTCTTACACAGCTGTGTTTACGCTCCTGTGTTCACTATCTCTGCAGACGCTGGTCCTGTCTGTCTCCCGTCTGTAGTGAGGGGAGCAGCCGGCCTCTGCTCAGCTCTATGGCTGATTTCCTCTGATACGGAGGGGAGAGACTCCCGGGGGGAATCCTTTCATTACGAGAGCTCGGCTGATCTGTAGTGCCCGTATGACCATAGCATTAACCCCTGTGTCCTGCACACTTCTACACTTCACTCACTGCACTAACGAGTGGGCTTCTAACGGTGGGCTTCAGGTTCTACACTGTGTAGTGTAGTGTGGGGGTGAGCACCCTAAACCGCACCAGAGAATGATTTCCAGAGCAGATTTTCTCAGCATCTCTGTTAAAGGAAAGTAGTTTTGTGGACATTCATTACATATTACAGGCCATTTCTGTTTCCATAGCAACATCTGATAACTTTTGTAGCCATGTGTGATAGCTAGTGATATCTATTATATAACTATTATGATAAACATCAGTTGAAATCAATCAATATCAATATGATCTGACTGTAAATATACAAATATTATTCAAATATATAAATTAATTAAATAAATAAATTGGATAAATTTAATAATACGTTAAAATATACTTAAAAGAATCAATATGAAATGAATAATATAGACTAAAAGTAATGACTAAAATGTTTAAATATAAATTAGGTTTATAGATTGGATTATAGATTAGGTTTATAGATTAGGATTATATATTAGGTTTATAGATTAGGTTTCGAGATTAGGATTATAGATTAGGTTTATAGATTAGAATTTTAGATTAGGTTTCGAGATTAGGATTATAGATTAGGTTTATAGATTAGAATTTTAGATTAGGATTATAGATTAGGTTTATAGATTAGGTTTCGAGATTAGGATTATAGATTAGGTTTTGAGATTAGGGTTATAGATTAGGTTTATAGATTAGAATTTTAGATTGGGTTTATGGATTAGGTTTATAGATTAGGATTATAGATTAGATTTATAGATTAGGTTTATAGACTAGGTTTATAGATTAGAATTATATATTAGGTTTATAGATTAGGATTATAGATTAGGATTATATATTAGGTTTATAGACTAGGTTTATAGATTAGGATTATAGATGAGGTTTATAGATTAGAATTATAGATTAGGTTTTGAGATTAGGATTATAGATTATGTTTATAAATTAGGATTATAGATTTGATTATAGATTAGATTTATTGATTAGGATTATAGATTAGGTTTATAGATTAGGTTTATAGACTAGGTTTATAGATTAAGTTTGTAGATTAGGTTTATAGATTAGGTTTATAGTATGGGATTATAAATTGAATTATAGATTAGGTTTATAGATTAGGATTATAGATTAGGATTATAGATTTGGTTTATAGATTACAGCTACAGCTCTGGGGGAAAAGTCATTGGCGTATCGTGTCGTGCTGGTTTTAATGGACTTGGTGGTTCTGAGTCTTCTACCAGAGGGGAGTGTCTGGTGAGGTGATGTCCAGGATGAGAGGGGGCAGCTGTAATTTTGCAGCACAAACAGCACAAACTGTACAGCTCTAGTGTCCGAGTGGATTTCTGCAGTTTTTAGTCTGGGAGCATAGCAGCGTTCTCTCAAATTCCTCCACCAGCCCTTATCAGGAGCTCAGCTCTAAGCTGATTAACTAAGACCACTGACAAGTGATCAATATTCAGAGAGCACGGTGATTCACTGATTAACAGTCGAGGCAAGCGGCATCAGATGAGCCTTGTTTACTGTGCTTCCGAGTGCACTAGAGAGGATGACGATGAAACAAAGTAAATGAAATATAAATTCTAACAGGGCTGAGAGTGCACTGCTCATTTCCTCCAAAGAGCCCTTCACCTCTCATTACAGCAGCCTGAACGTACTCAGATCAGCCATAACATTAGTACCACTGCAGCTGGAGTAGAAGAACACTGCTGATCTGGGTCCAGTGTCTCCTGTCTGTCGAGGGGTGGATCTACATATCAGTCAGTGAGTGAAGAACAGTCAGTTCTTGAAGATGATGAAGGTGATGAAGCAGGAGAAATGGACAAGCGTAAGAATCTGAGACACTTTGACCAGAACCAAACTGTGAGGTTCTAGATAATGACTGGGTCAGAACATCTCCAGAACATCAGGCAAGTGGGGTGTAACTTTACATGGTCTCACAGTGCTCTCTGTGAGCTCTGTGATGGAGGAAGATCTAGGAGGGAGGAAATTTCACCAGCTGACTTGTTGTTGTTGGTGCAGCGGTGTCTCCTATTACATACAGAACCACGCTGGATTTCAGTGAGCTCTTCAGAACCTCCCGTTCTTTCACTGATCTGGAGTTTATACACCTGTGACAATGAGACTGAATCAGACACCTGGATTCACTGATTAAGAGATGTGTCATAACACACGTACACACATTCTGATACAATATCAACAACAATAAATAAATATTGATCCGTCCAGATCGTCCAGCGGTGTGTGTAGTTCCGTACTAGTATTATTGGCTGTGAATGGGCACTGCTTTAATGGTTTTAATGGACATTCTGAAGAATTAATCCAACATCCAGTATCTCATTACACAAATTAATAAGGAAAAGTGTATTTAATGGAGCATGCAAAGAGAATGTGGCTCTTTGGACTGAGATAAATATCGCCGCTCTTTAACACTACGACTCCAAAACGCTATTAAACTAATGGCATTTACTGAGATCAATCAGTCGGTGGGCTGAGGCCTACTGCAGCCTTTACCTCATGGTGAACTTCAGTCCTCAGTGGCAAAGAAGGTGAAATCCTCATGAATCTAGATGAGCCCAATGAGGTGTAGGTGTAGCACTGTTCACTGATCATCTGTCTGATGATCCAGAGCATCTTCTTTTGAATGTGTGTGTGTGTTATTACCTGATCTGCTCACATGGTAAACAGATGTATCACAATCTGATTGGACGTTGTAGCTGAATCCAGACTTTCAGCTGACTCAGCTGCCGCTATGATCAGAGGATTGCTGGTCCGAATCCCAGTTGTGCTGCTAGCCATCAGCAGCCGAGGCCCTGAAGGAGCACAGTTGGTTCTATCTCCAGGGTGGGGGATAGAACCAGCTGCGGTTGTTGAGAACAGTTAGCAATAATAACTATGACCTTTAATATAGTAAAACCTGAAAATGCATCACCTCATATTTGAGAAATTTACTTAGATAAGATAAGATAAACCTTTATTAGTCCCACAGTGGGGAAATTCACAGTGTCACAGCAGAAAGGGATAGCAAGACACTCAGATACAAAAACGTAGATAAATAATTTACACTATATACACAATATAAATAATAGAAGTTAAAAAAACAATAACAATATTATTTACAGGTAATTTACAGATAATTGCAAATGACTCTTAATTGCACATGTGTGGGGGGTAGATTTACTTAAACTTGCCTACATACAGTTACTGAACATACATTTTAGTCTGAAGACTGAGACTAACTCAGTATTGTCAGAACCGTCTGTTGATAGCCTGGTTCTGGTTCAACCTCAATATTAAAGCTATACAAGTATGAAGCCCTCCGTCCTTCCCGATCCTGCAGCCACCTGGGGGGAACTCAGAGAATGACAGAGACAGGTCTGTACTCAAATGATTTCCCCTTTATTGGTCAGAAGGGCAGAGTATATATACACTGAGAAGAGGAGAGGCACACGTAGTCATTACGTAATCATGTGATAGGACAATAGAGGTAATAGATTATAGATAATATCATGACGACGGTCATGACGTCTTGGGTCGACGAGTCTAAACAACAGATAATTTGGAGACTTGTTCATCCACTAACACTGACACTACAAGTTATGGCCAGATCATATGAAGCACAAGCTGCGGCCTACGTGTCATACAGGCCTAAATCCCACCTCTATCCCACGATCATGGGGAGTATCACCTTCCACAGTTAGAAACTGCACCTCTAAGAACACGTGACGGAGATGTTTTTCCTCATTTGCCTGTTGAAAACAGATCCAGTGGGAATGCATCAACCCCAAGTATCAGGTGAAGAAGAAGAACTACAGAAACTCTGGTGTGGTGATGCTGACCCAGTGTAAGGTGAGGAAGCTTTGCATCTTTGTTGATGTCTCTCTTTACGTCTCAGCATGCTTCCCCTGCTCCGACAGATCCATGGATGTGTTTGATCGCGAGCTAAAATAAAAAACAGAGCAAAACTCTCTAAAAACATCTCTGAAGATCTGGGAATGATCCCAGACTGATCTGTAAAGTGCTGCAGTTTTTCACGACCTCTTTTCTCTTTCTGTCAGATCATAAAGATGCACTCCTTCCTGGATTATATTATGGGCGGCTGCCAGATCCAGTTCACAGTAAGTAATTCTGAAGGGGATCCCCCATCTCTGACAGCTTGGAAAAAACACCACAGCTCTCTATTATTAACGAGTACACACTGCAGATGCACGGCCTCCAGGGAGGCGGACTGTAGGATCTGGTCTGAGATTGCCTTCTTCAGTCCGTTTCCTGGCATCAGCACTGAGATACGGTCAAATTAAGCTGATCTTAAATCAGCAGCTGCAGCTGCAGCTCAGTCCGACAACCAAATGCAAGCTTGTACAGCACTGTTTTACTGTCTAAATAACAAAATGACTGTATTACTTAACTTAATAAATGTTTATTCTATTTTTTTCCAAAATTCCAAATTTTCCAAAATTTTTTCCAAATATTTTTTTATATATTAGCAGACATTAAACTGAGCCATTTTACCAATCCACTCACTAAAACTCCCCCTATGGCAAAGCTCCCAACACTGGGAGGGTAAACACAAGCACATGTGTTTATGCAGAATTTTGTCCCATCTGAATGAACAGGGTGCAACCGGAGCCTGAGAGAGCACAGTTGGTCTTGCTCTCTCTGGGTGGGTAGCTAGCTCTCTGCTGGCCGGCACGGACGTCTGCTGGCCAACAAACAGAGCTGAGTACCTGTTGCTTTTCCTCCGATCATGTTGGTGCCCATTATTGCTGCATCAGTGGTCAGAGAAGGCATGTGTAAGTCCTCACCCTCCCAGTGTCGGAAGCATCACATGCGATTGGGTTGGGTTAATCTAAAATCGGGTAATATTTTTAGAAACATTAAATTAATAAATACATAATGTTGACACTGCCATGCAAAAACGTGTATTCTTTGTATCTGTGGTGTTTTCTCTATAATGTGACTCAAGCAGTCGTTTTTTATATTATACCAGAATTTCATGATGATTGGTCCAATAGAGAAGCTCCAGATTAACTTCCAGTGAAAGTTAAGGGGTCATTTTTTATATTAGCAGACATTAAACAGATAACATCACTACCTGCCACTGAGCTACCTCACCATGTGGGAGACTGGGGTTCGATTCCCGGTCTGGGTGATTGTGCTGCACTACACCAATAAGAGTCCTTGGGCAAGACTCCTAACACTACATTGGCCCTCATATGTAATACCAGTAACCATGTAAGTCGCTCTGGATAAGAGCATCAGCTAAATGCTATAAATGTAAATGTAATGTAATGTGACCCCTCTCTCCACACTGGGTGTGATTTGATTGTGTCATCAAAAGTTTGGTGTACATTATTCAGTCTGGATTCATTTTTGCCATTTAGGCCAAATCATTTCCTTTGCTGAATATTTGTTGCATCTTTTTTTGCTACAAAAGTGCATTGGTGCCACAATGGTTGAATATTGAACACAAATGTAATATCAGTCAGAAGTTTAGAAACTTGATCTACAGTCTGAGTGAGACAGACACTATACTGTACATATTCTCCGCCTCCATTCAAGATGGGAAGCTGTTGAGGGACGGTCCGTGAGTTGGTGGTAGTGGTGTGGGAGTTTTAATTAGCGGTAATTACTGTCAGTGACGATGGCGATGGCCTGTGTGTGTGTCTGCAGGTGGCCATTGATTTCACTGCCTCGAACGGTGACCCGCGGAACAGCTGCTCCCTACACTACATCCACCCGTACCAGCCCAACGAGTACCTCAAAGCGCTGGTGGCCGTGGGCGAGATCTGCCAAGACTATGACAGGTAAATGACCGTGTTCGGACCGCCTGACAGCGCGCCAATCACACGGCTCAGACTGCGTTTCAGCTGACCAGCTGATGAAAGATGATCATTTCAGTGAATGTGTGCTAATGGAACCTGAAGCTGTAAGCTGTAAAGCATCAGTCAACACACACACACACACACACACATTTTGTTGCTATTGCTTGAATCTGGAAATACCAACTTTACAGTGGAAGTCAGTGTACAGAGATTTGATTGAGATTTTGGAGCATTTCTATGTTTTCATCAAAGGCCTTTAGCAGACCTTCTTCTCCAGAGCGACTCGCAAAAGTGCGCCGGGCAGCAGATGTCCACAGCTACGGTGCCGGCACCCGGCCGCTAAATTCCGACGGGCACGCTCCCGACTTTAGCTTTAGCTGGCAGTGGTTAGCTTTAGCTCTCCAGGTTGCTCAGATTCAGAGACAGGGCGGAGCCATGTTAGTCTTGTGATTGGTCAGGGGTATGCTTATGTAAACCTGAGCCACTTTTAGCACCTCCCATTCCACGTCTGGGGAAATACAGCATTACTGGTGAAACACAGCGGACGTTTATTAGACAATGGGAAGATCTTTGTACTTCTACACTGGAGGTAGTGAGGAGCCAGATTTAGGTTCTCAGGGGCTTTATGACAAAAATGAGGATACATGCTTTTTGCATGACAGTGACGATATATAATATTTAACCACTCATAAATCTGCATCTATAAAATATCATATTTATAGATTTTCAATACGACTGTACAATAGAAGCCACTGTATTCAGAAAAAATATATCATCATCACTGTCATGCACTATGACCCGAGGATCACTGGTTTGAATCCCATCAGCAGCCGGAGCCTGAGAGAGCACAGTTGGTCTTGCTCTCTCCGGGTGGGTAGCTAGCTCTCTGCTGGCCAGCACGGACGTCTGCTGGCCAACGAACAGAGCTGGGTACCTGCCGCTTTTCCTCCGATCATGTTGTTGCCCAGTGATGCTGCATCAGTGGCAGTGGTTTGAAAAGAGGTCAGAGAAGGCATGTGTCAGTCCTCACCCTCCCAGTGTTGGAAGCATCACATGCGATTGGGTTGGGTTAATCTAAAATCGGGTAATATTTTTAGACATAAATTAATTAATACAAAACAAATATTGCCACTGTCATGCAAAAACATTTGTATTCCTTGTATCTGGTGTTTCCTCTATAATGTGACTCAAGCAGTCGTTCTTTATATTATTTCAGAATTTGATGATGATTGGACCAATAGAGAAGCTCCAGATTGACTTCCAGTGAAAGTTAAGGGGTCATTTCACTGAATAACTGCATTCAGACTCAGTCAGAAAGAAACGCTCTCTTGTTGCTGCACTGCTGCTGAAATCCCAACTCATTTCACTGTTTAAAGAAAGCTCCTCAGTAAAAACACTGGTATAAATATAATAATACATCTAAATAAATGTAGTATAGCTGTATCACACGTCATATCTCATAATAATAAACACTGTCACAGTGATCAAAGGCTGAATCAAAGGACACAGATTCACCTTCAGATTTGCATAATTACATATGCATATCAGTTAATAAAAAATGCATATAGAGAAGCAGAGTTATATTAAATCAGCAAAGTTATGCATGTGATGTTCTGAAAGTTTACCCTAGCAACAAGTGACCTCATTTCTCTCTCTCTCTGATGCTCCCATTTCTCAGATTTGTAAAAAACTAGATAGCAAATCATCCCAAATTCAGTTTAATCTGTTATTGGTTTGGAAATACAGGGATTTAACATCCTCACTGACGGTTTATAGATTAGTCTGTTGTAGATGTAGGTGATCTAAGGCTGGTGTAGGCTCTTATCCTTTTGTAACCCCTACTCTCAAAGCCTGGCCCAGTGAAGGTTACTGGGATTGGCAAAGGTGATATATTGATTTATAATCTGACTCAATGTCAGACTTGTTGGTTAGGATACACTACCTCGCTTAGTTGAAGCTAGAGAAGCTGTGTGGTCCAGCCTTTGATCAGCCTCATAAAAGAACATCTGTAGTTAACCGTAATCTAGGAAATGTACACAGCCATAACTGATAACTGAGCAGACGACTGGCAAAGTCCGAATCTGCACTAGAGCTGATGCTTTAACAATAGATGCACGTTAAAGAGTGTAGATCCAAATCTATTATTATAATAATCACACAATTAAAATCCAATTACAAAAGGTTTCTTACCTGTAATAAAGGTAAGGCTATGCTAAAAGGATGCAGGAAGTTATTTTTCCTCTGTATACACACAGCCATATCAGAATATTATGACCACCTACCTCATAGTGGGAATAACCACCCATGGCTTGGATGACACTGTTGAGAATCGGGGAATGGACTGTATTAGAGTGATGGCGGGGGTTCATTACAGAGGTAAGCTGCTGCACAGTGGTGCGTTGATTGCTCTGGACCACTCTCGCCGAAGTCTTCGTTCCCATCAGTGTCCCATGGGGCGTGACTGTTATGTCTTTGGGAAGCACTCAATGTGTAAAAAGTCCATTCTCTGCACTATGGCAGCTCTACAACATCCGAGATGCTACCACCCTTCGCCCGGTACCCTATAACCATGCCCTTTTGGACATCAGCGAATTGATGGTGGTTCTGCACTCTGCTGTGCTTGAGCAAAACCTGACACATGGCATCTGATGTCCCAGGCTGAGTGGATTCCTAACCAGGAGGTCATAATGTTCTGATATGACTGTGACAGAAGCCGAAGGGTGGTAAAATCTCGGAAACCGTGAACTCTATGGGATGTCCTAGAGCCGCCGTAGGGAAGGTAGAGTTCTCACATATTGAGGTCCTTCCAACAGCTTAGCAGTGGTGCCCCACGGGCCGTTGATGCCAGAGGGGAAAGACGACTCCGGCGAGTGTTACAGAGCAGCCGGCCTGCCACTGTGGAGCAGCTGACCTCTGTAATGACCACCTTCCATCACCCTAATTCTAGTGTCTAGTGTCATCCGAGACAAGGGTGGTGATTTTCACTATTAGAACGGTGGTCATAATATTCTGGCTATATGACTGTTTAATTTCTCTGTATTTGTCTATATCTTTTTCAATATTTGTCAGATTGTTTTGCTTTGATATCATATCTTATACAGTCTATCTTTATTACTGAACATTTTGAAATTACTTTGAAATTTGAAATCTACCTTTGAACCATTATTTATAAACTTTTAGCCGTTCAAATCAAAGCTTTGTGGTCACAGAAATCATACGAGCCAATAGCACCAAGGCAGCTTGTGTGAAAATCTACATGCATTGGGCCCAAATCCAGTCCATCTAAAAGTTGTATTTATGTAGCTGATCTTAAACTGTAGTCGTTTCTCAAATCCACCAGATTTGAAATATTTGCAAAATTTAATCAAATTTGAGAAATTAATCACTGTAGAGAAACATACCAGCTCAGGTAGGTTTACAGGGGTTGCAATCAGGGCTTCTGATGTCTAGAATTTAAATATTATATTTAGTAAATAAACATTTATCATTTATCCTAAACAGTCCAACACACAGTTTAACGTAATATTGCCTGATAAAATCTAATAAAATAAGTTTTCTTAGAGAATATTCTAACATGAATATCTCTATTTATTTGTATCTTTTTCAACTTTTGTCAGATTTTTTTGCTTTGATCTTTATTATTGAACATTTTGAAATGACTTTGAAATTTGAAATCTACCTATGAATCTCTTAATAACCTCTTAGCTGTTCAAATCAAAGCTTTGTGGTCACAGAAATCATACGAGCCAATAGCACCGAGGCAGCTTGTGTGAAAATCTACTACATTCTATTAAATGGGCTCAAATGTTTACTGTGATTCAGTGTGTAATCCACTTCACCTCATGTCCAAACATAGCATAGAGACATGTTGTAATACCTGAATATTGTATTAGCAATGCGAATTCACTTACATACCTCTGCTGCACTCAACTGACCTCAGCAGACCATCGCTGCACATTTAACATGTTTGTATTAAGAGCTAAATAACAGATGTGCTGAACCAATCAGAAAGCTCCATCAAATCCATAGAGCTGATTACAATCCATTGTGCTTCCAATCACTTCAGTAAATAAGATGAAAAGCTCCTGTATGTCAGTTTATCTCATTTATACAAATCTGTCCACTCGAGACCATTAAGCAAATCACACCCTTCGGCTGCTGGATGATGAAAGGCTTACTGCCGTGACATCAGGGGTATTGTGCATATACACTACTTGAGCCACTCAATCATCATGAAGGACTGCATCCTTCAAGCACGGAGCCAATTATATTTGACCCTTTCCAATGTCAGAATACTCTGCAGCTCATTTCTCAGACGCTCTCTCGTTAATCCCGCTGTCATTAATCACCTGGACCCTCTGACTCTGATTTCAGCGATAAAATGTTTCCGGCGTTCGGCTTCGGAGCGCAGATCCCACCTGACTTCAAAGTAAGTCAACTTCTAAGATGAATTATGTTAATTTTTTTTATTTGAAGTGTTCTGGTCTTACCTGTGACACCTGCACCAGTATCACCAGTATATTTGACCAATCCATCCATGTGAGTTGTGTTGACGTAGCTGAGCTTAAACTGTAGTCGTTTCTCAAATCCACCAGATTTAATGAAATGTGAGAAATTGATCACTGTAGAGAAACGTACCAGCTCAGAATTTAAATATTCTATCATCATTTATCTAAAACAGTCTTTTTTATGTAATATTGATTTGTATATATGTAATATAATTTATATGCAATATTGATAACGGTCAAATAAAACGGTGACAGTCACGAATCTGATCAAATAAGTTTTCTTTGGGACTATTTGTCCTCAGTACCGCTCTGCTTGTATCCCTGCACCATGAGTGAATTGCAAATACACATTTTAAGCCAAATTCTTAAAATCTGAAAACTATGAAATTGATCTGTGTAGAGAAACTTTCCAGCTCAACTTTGTGTACATTTGTGTACATTTGAGTTATATATACAGTTATATATATATATATATATATATATATATATATATGCTTGTTTTGATTGATCAATGAAGGTTTTAAATGTAATATTAATAATGGTCAAATGAAAGTTTTTTTTGGGAGCTATTTTACCTCATATATAGAATAAAACTACCAGCTATTTAGGCCAGTATTAGGGTGTCCGAAGAAAATTACAATTCTACAATTCTATGTAAAACTGCATTTTACAAATTATTTTTCATAGATATTTCTCAGATCAAATGTCCATATGTTAATGAATATGTAAAAAAAAAAAAAATTGTGGTCACAGAAATCATACTAACCAATAGCACCAAGGCAGCTTCTGTGAAAATCTACATTCTATTAAATGGGCCCAAATGTTTACTGTGATTCAACTAGCTAGCCCACACTGAAAATGCTGTAAAATTCAATTTAATCAAATGTAGATAAAGTCTGGTATGGTAACAATGATGGGAACCAGGGTTTGGTTTGACTACTACACAAATTCAGCACAAATATATTTGCTATTCAAAACAAACTCAAAACTCAAAACATGTATTTTATAAAAATAAAAGTTTTTATATGTAATATTGTAATAAAATATTATATTATAATAAAATTATAATACAATTTAAGGTAGTAAATCTGAAAAAATAAGCTGTATTTAGGGGCTATTAGTGTACACACAGAACAGAAAATCCAGCTATTTGGGTAATCTAACTTTTTTCTCACAATAAAGTTGCATTTCTATTAGATCCATTTTACAAATAATTTTCATTGGGTGTTATATATTTTTTGTTCTGTTTATACATCAAACCCCAACCCAAACTCAGTATGGGGTTCTGTGGCATCTTTAAATCCTGTGGTCATGTGATTCCATTCAGCAGCGCTGTGAAGACTAAACCCTAAGAGCTGGAGCTGTGAATGTGAATTAGTTAAAAAAACGAATGAATGTCGCTGTCAGACTGAGTCTCGCTCTTACTCTGGGCCTGATCAGATCTTGTAACCTGACAGAGCGGAGAGGCCACTGCAGACTCCTAAACTAACACACCAAATCACCATGGAAACCCGAGAGCTCGGAATATCACATCTACCTGACAGGAGATTTCTGAATTATTCATGACCCTCTGAGGCTATTTCACTGTAATCACCATCTCATTTCAATTATCCACGCCCTGCCTTTTTGCGATCATCTGATTGGCTGAAAGATGCCAATCAGTGATCATATATATACAGTGAGTGTATATATATATATATATATATATATATATATATATATATATATATATATATATATACAGTGAGTCCAAGAAGTATTTGATCCCTTGCTGATTTTCTTTGTTTGCCCACTAATAAAGACACTATCCTTCTGCACTTTTAATGGTAGATATATTCTAACATGGAGAGACAGAATATCAAGACAAAAATCCAGAATATAATTTTAAAGAATATATTTTAATTAATTTGTATTTCAATGAGGAAAATAAGTATTTGATCCCTCTTGCCAAACACACTCAATACTTAGTGGCAAAGCCTTTGTTTGCAAGCACAGCGGTGAGACGTTTGTTGTAGTTAACCACAAGTTTAGCACACACACCAGGGGGAATTTTGGCCCACTCTTCTTTGCAGATCCTCTCTAAATCATGAAGGTTGGTGGGCTGTCGCTTGGCAACTCTGACCTTCAGCTCCCGCCATAGATTTTCGATCGGATTGAGGTCTGGCGACTGGCTGGGCCACTCCATGACCTTAATGTGATTTTTCTTGAGCCAATCCTTTGTTGCCTTTGCTATATGTTTAGGGTCGTTATCATGTTGGAAGACCCAACCACGGCCCATTTTCAGATCCCTGGCAGAGGGGAGGAGGTTGTCCCTCAGGATTGTGCGGTACATGGCTCCATCCATCTTCCCAGTGATGCGGTGAAGTAGCCCTGTACCCTTGGCAGAGAAACACCCCCAAAACATTATGCTTCCACCTCCATGCTTGACGGTGGGCACAGTGTTCTTGGGGTCATAGGCAGCATTTTTCTTCCTCCACACATGGCGGGTGGAGTTGAGGCCAAAAAGTTCAATTTTGGTCTCGTCTGACCACAAAACCTTCTCCCAATAACTTGGTTCATCTTTCAAATGATCATTGGCATACTTGAGGCGCGCCTCCACATGTGCTCTCTTCAGCAGGGGTACCTTTCGGGCACTGCAGGATGTGAATCCATTGTTGCGCAAAGTGTTGCCAATTGTTTCCTTGCAAACTGTGGTCCCAGCTGCCTTCAGGTCATTTGCTAACTCCTGCCGAGTGGTTGCAGGACGATTTCTGACTGTTCTCAGCATCATTGCCACCCCACGAGGCGAAATCTTCTTTGGAGCACCGGGCCGAGGTCTGTTGATTGTCATGTTATACTCTTTAAACTTTCTGATAATTGCACCAATAGTTGTTACTTTCACATCCAACACCTTACTAATCTTTTTGTAGCCCATTCCAGCTTTGTGAAGGTCAACAATTCTGACTCTGAGGTCCTGTGACAGCTCTTTGGTTTTACCCATGTTGGAGACTTGAAATCTGTGTGATCTGTCTGATTCTGTGGACAGGTGTTTTTCACACAAGTGATTAGTGAGAACAGGTGGCTTCAGGTCAGGTAACAAGTTGATTGGGAGTGTCTAACTGGTCTGTAAAAGCCAGAACTGCTAATGAATACTAAGGGATCAAATACTTATTTCACTCCATGAAATACAAATCAATTAATATATATTCCTTAGATTTATTTTCTGGATTTTCTTTTTAATATTCTGTCTCTCCATGTAAGAATACATCTACCATTAAAAGTATAGAATGATCATGTCTTTATTAGTGGGCCAACGAAGAAAATCAGCAAGGGATCAAATACTTCTTGGACTCACTGTATATACACTACATGGCCAAATGGGATTGTATGTGACTCAGCAACTGTATTTCACGTGAGTAAAATTCAGAAGGGAGGAGCTTTACCATGTTTTATGCATAATCCAGTCTCAGTCGTTGCATTTGGCCTGAATTTGAATAAATCTAATAAATAAAAATGGACTGAGTTCGTTCAATCCATTATGCAGAAGCTTCTCAGCATACCAAACCAGGAGTAGAGGGTGTTCACGGCTCATTCTCGGTTTGCTCTTCTTTCAGATTGGACCTTAATTTTTTGTTAGTTCTGATTCTGTAGCTTTATCTCTGTATATTTCTGTGACAAGATGTTATAGTCGAAAATACTTGTTTCACAAAAAATTGTGAAAGTTTTCTATCAGATCTACCATGCAAACCTTTTTAGTCTAAAATTACAACAAAAAGTAAAAAGTTCCAGCAAAACAAACTGTAACTTTTTACTTAACAATAATGTAATATTTACTGGTAGAAACTCAAATTCAGGATCTCTATAATGCCATTTTTACTAGTAGTATCATTTCAGCTATGAAATATAATAATAAACTGATTCTGGCTAGTCACACTACCAGGACGACATATCCTTAATGTAATTCTGACCAGTCATATGTTACCATTGATCGACCATAGTCAAACCTATAATTACATTTTTACTAGTAAAAGCTCCAGTTACAGATATCTACATGTTTTTACTAGTAGAATTTGTAGTTCCATATATCTCTGCTATAATTCTAATATCTGACAGTAAACATGTTGTAGCTGTTGTCTGAAATAAGAGTTTCTACTAGTAAAAATTGTATTACAGAGATTCTGAATTTGAGTTTTCACTACTAAAAACTGAGTTACGGTTTGTATTACTGGTGTAATTGCCATAAACGTGCAGTTCTAAATAAATACAGTTTTAGACATCTGCAATTCAGTTTCTGACTAGTACAAATAATATTATTGATCTTTAAAATTAGAAATGTTTCTATGTAGAATGACAGTGTATATATCTGGAATTACAAGTTCTACAACTTGAATTTCTATTAGCAAAAATTGAATTTGAGTTTTTACTAGTGAAAACTGAGTTATGGTTTGTGTCTCTGCTGAGATTTTAGGCTTAAACAGCTAGTCATATATCTACATATCTATAAAGCCATTCTTATGATACTGTCAGGATGACAGATTCTTAATATAATTATGACTAGTCATGTTACCATTCTTTTATACTGAATCTCACTCTCTCTCTCTTATCTATAATTACAGTTATAGAATATATATATATATATTATCTTCAGTTACAGAATCTACAAAACTAGACAAAATGACGGTATAGATCTGTAGATATGATTACTACTTAATTGTTACTAGTAAATAATTAATAGTTGATATCTGTCATTTTAAATTAATGTTTACTAGGAAAAAAGCTTGGCAGAGAGCTTAAATTTGAGCTTTTTCTAGTAATAATTGAGTTATGATTTGTATCACAGGTGACATTTTAGACTGAAACAGCTTGCCATAAATATGTGCAGTTCTAGATCTCTAAAATAAACTTAGCTACAATGTCAGTTTCTGTCTGTTATATTTACACCCCCAACATTTACATAAACCCCACCCACTAGAGGAAGCTAGCCCACACTGAAAATGCTGTTAAATTCAATTTAATTAAATGTAGATAAAGTCAGTTATGGTAACAATGATGGGAACCAGGGTTTGGTTTGACTGCTACACAAATTCAGCACAAATATATTTGCATTAAATGTAATGTTGCTTGTAATAAAATTATACTAAAATTAAATGCAAATTTTAAGTAGTAAATCAGAAAAATAAGCTGTATTTGGGGTCTCTTTTCTACATGCAGAACAGAAATTCCAGTTATTTGGGTATTCTAACTTTTTTACTCACAATAAAGTTGCATTTCTATTAGTTCCATTTTACGAATAATTTTAAAAGACTAACCTCCATCCCTCAGGATTTGATTAATTAAATGAAAATCAGATGTCAGGTGGCATTTTAAGCTGAAACAGCCATAAATATGTGCAGTTCTAGATCTCTAAAATAACCTTTTTTGAGTTCTACGAATAATATTATTGATCGCTAATAATAGAAATGTTACTAATCAGAATGACAGTGTATATATCTGGAATTACAATTTCCACAATTAGAATTTCTACTAATAATTAGAATTGCATTACAGAGATCCTGAATTGGAGATTTTACTAGTGAAAGTTAAGGCTTGGGGCCGCTGTTGGCTTTTTGGGCGAGAGCAGCTCATCATACATTTCTGCTTGCTCTTCTTAATGCAGTGTTCTCTGCACTTCAGGTCTCTCATGATTTCGCTGTGAACTTCGATGAGGACAACCCGGAGTGTGCTGGTGAGTGTGTTTGTGTAGTTTTCTGTGTCCTCCAGCGTCTGGTGTTATATTTTTAGCCTCCATGCACCCGCATGCACAACAAAACTGTAAGATGCTGGGACACCACAGTAATCTATATGTGCGAAATGAACTTATCACAGACTCGTGTAGCTGTGGAGAGCTGGATGCTGCAGTATGGGAGTGCTGTAGAGATTACTTTTCCTCTCTGAGCTTATATTCATTTACAGAATAACTGAGCCTCACTAGTCTTATTACTTCTGTCACTCAGGACATGATGAAACACTCGACTTAAACTTTTCATCAGTATGGATACAGCATATACAGATACATCGGACTTCTTCTCTGGACAGTAGAGACCGAACAGGAAAAAATCTTTTAATAGGCTTGATTTAAGAAGAAACAGTGAATGAGCAGGTGTCCCAATACTTTTGTCCATTTAGTGTATATATGGACAAACAATTTTAAGATTATGCGGCCTAGGAACACCCAGTGAAATTATGTATAGTTGATGCTCAAAGTGTAAATAAGTCAAATGTATATTAATAATGTATATATATATATATATATATATATATATATATATATATATTCTCCATGCTGCTGGAAAGTCGAAGGCTACAGTGTAGTTCCTCCTCAAGTTGCAAAAAAATAAGCCAAATACTGCTCATATACTGCTATTAATATTTTATATCCATGCATTTAGCCTTTTTCACATTTATGCACTTCTCTAAAAAGGTGATGTACAAAAAAACCTCACTTCCATATTTCCTCTCATTTGATTGGACAGGTATCCAGGGTGTTGTAGAAGCCTACCAGAACTGCCTACCTAAGATCCAGCTCTACGGTCCCACCAACATTGCCCCAATCATCCAGAAGGTAGCTAACTCTGCCTCTGAGGAGATGCACACCAAGGAGGCCATGGTAAGTATTTGTCTGTATCTACTGCATCACTTAATACCAAGTATTGTGATGTAAAAGTATTGGGACACCTGCTCATTCATTGTCTCTTCTGAAATCTGCTCCATCTGTCTCTACTGTCCAGGGAAGAAGACTTTGAGGATCATTGCTGTGAGGATTTGATTGTATTTAGTGACAAGAGCATTAGTGAGGTCACGATGTTGAATGATGATGATCACCACCCCACCACTGACACAGCTTGTCTAGTCCCTGTAAAGAAGAAGAAGTACTGCCAATAGAATAGGACTATCTGGAGCAGATCAACATCATGACCCTATTGGCTCCATGCTGCCTAATGCCAGGCGTGGGCTAGAGGGGTGTAAAGCCCCCCAGCATTGAGGAGCTGTGGAGTAGTGGAAGAGCTGTGTTCTCTGGAATGATGGTGGTGGAGCTCCATCCAGTACTTTTGGGCTAAATTGGGGAGTTGGGGATGATGAGGTGGGGTGGTGATCATCATCATCCAACATCCTGACCTCACTAACGCTCTTGTTGCTGAATGCAATCAAATTCTCAAAGCAATGCTCCTCCTCCAACATCTATGGCGATACATAACCCTGACAATTTAATAAAATCAGTGAAGTGAGAAAAGGCCCGTCTTTATGAGATATTGTTAATAATGTATTTGACTAAAAACAGCAGATTTTCAGAGTAAAATCAGGCTGATTTACAAGCTGGTGATCCTCTCTGCTTATTTTTAGCACATCTTTAGCAGGATCCTCTGTAGAGTTCCTCATCTTTTCAGTAATTTGCTTCAGAGCTCAGTGCACTTAAATTACAGCTGACATTAAAGCTGAAAATTGAATCTCTAATTAAAGCTCAGAGAGCGAATATCAGTGACCAGAACACAAAACAAGAGGAGTGTGTAATTACTCACACACCTCTCTCGCTCTCGCTTCTCTCTCTCTCTGGCACCTTCGGGGTCAACAGGGTCAGCAGGGTCAGGGGTATAGATCAGACTCTTTAAGCTGATTTAGTGAGTGGATGGCCGTGAGCTGGGGAGGGGAGCAGGAGGAGCAGGAGGAGAGGATGAAACTGGGCCACTCTAACTGGGTTAACTGGAGTCACACACTCTGCCCAGTGACGGTCTGGAGACTCAAAAGTAGACTGAACTTCTGCATGTGTACTGACCCCCTACACCCCCCCCCCTCTCTCTCTACCTCCCTCTCTCTCTCACTCTTACTCTACCTCTCTTTCTCTGCCCTCTTGCTCACTCTATCTCTCTCACTTTCTCTTTCCTAACCTCTCTCTCTCTCCCTCTCTCTCTCTCTCTCTCCCTCTCACACTCTCTCTCTCTCTCTCTCTCTCTCTCTCCCTCTCACACTCTCTCTGTCTCTCTCTCCCTCTCTCTCTCTCCCTCTCACACTCTCTCTGTCTCTCTCTCTCTTCCTCTCCTTCTCTCTCTCTCTCCCTCTCTCTCCCTCTCTCTCTCTCCCTCTCACACTCTTCACCCCCTCACACCCCCCCTCTCTCTCTCTCTCCCTCTCACACACTCTCTCTCTCTCTCTCTCTCTCTCTCTCTCTCCCTCTCACACTCTCTCTGTCTCTCTCTCCCTCTCTCTCTCTCTCTCCCTCTCACACTCTCTCTCTCTCTCTCTCTCTCTCTCTCCCTCTCACACTCTCTCTGTCTCTCTCTCCCTCTCTCTCTCTCCCTCTCACACTCTCTCTGTCTCTCTCTCTCTTCCTCTCCTTCTCTCTCTCTCTCCCTCTCTCTCTCTCCCTCTCACACTCTTCACCCCCTCATACCCCCCCTCTCTCTCTCTCTCTCCCTCTCACACTCTCTCTGTCTCTCTCTCCCTCTCTCTCTCTCCCTCTCACACTCTCTCTGTCTCTCTCTCTCTTCCTCTCCTTCTCTCTCTCTCTCCCTCTCTCTCCCTCTCCCTCTCTCTCTCTCCCTCTCACACTCTTCACCCCCCCTCACACCCCCCCCCTCTCTCTCTCTCTCTCCCTCTCACACACTCTCTCTCTCTCTCTCTCTCTCTCTCTCTCTCTCCCTCTCACACTCTCTCTCCCTCTCACACTCTCTCTGTCTCTCTCTCTCTTCCTCTCCTCTTTCTCTTCCTCTCTCTCCCTCTCTCTCTCTCCCTCTCACACTCTTCACCCCCCCCCTCTCTCTCTCCATTAGGAGTATTTTATTCTGTTGATCCTGACGGACGGTGTGATCACAGACATGGCGGATACGCGGGAGGCCATCGTCCACGCCTCCCACCTGCCGATGTCCGTCATTATCGTTGGCATTGGGAACGCTGACTTCAGCGACATGCAGATGCTAGACGGAGATGACGGGATTCTTCGCTCGCCCAAAGGAGAACCCGTCCTCCGAGACATCGTCCAGTTTGTGCCCTTCCGGAACTTCAAACACGTGAGTGTTCATCACCTTCATCACCTTCATCATCTTCATCCCTGACTGTTCACTCACTGCCTGATAGATCCACCCCTCGACAGACAGCAGCGTCCTTCACTTCAGCTTCAGTGGTTTTAATGTTATGGCTTTTAAAGCAATCACCTGCTTTGCTACTCTTTCAGCATAAGCACAGGAAAAGAGGCTTTTGTAATTGTGCAGGGACCTATGGCCTAGGGGGGTACCCATGCTGCCTCGGCTGAAGAAGAGAGAGAGAGCGGGAGCGAGAGTGAGAGAGCGAGAGCGAGAGAGCGAGAGAGAGAACAAAAGAGAAAGGATGTTTCTAAGGACGTCCTTCTTCTTTTCATCTCTCCATTCTCGCACCAAGTCAGTGCATCTCTTCTCTCTCAGCCGTCTTCTCGAGCTGGGCCAATAAGAGACACCTCAGCCCTGAACCAGAGAGCTGAGAACATCAAAGCTTCCAGGCTTTCCTGTCCCCTCGTTTCCTTTAATTAAGGATTGTGAGAGCGCTCGTGTAGAACATGCCTGCCTCCTCATCTTCATCGGGGAAGGATTTGTTTGTGCTCAGCTAGGCGTGCTGCTCACCTCCACTTCAGGAGGACGTTACAGAAAGGAAGTTCAGTGAAAGTTCACCACGGTTTTATCCACATCCTGAAGGAGACTTCAAAATAAGAGGCCGAGATCTTTTGTGATTCGAGACATGACATGCTTCACAAAACAAGATCCTTTGAGTCTGTAGATCTGCAGCCCAGCGGCTCCTTCATGACTTTTCCATTAAGAAAATATGGTCCAAGACTGGGCTCAGTCCCTGCCCAGGGAACCGACCCAATCAGCATTATCATTGTTAAAAGTGGGTAAATAAATAAATAAATAAATAAACATCCAACAAAACATTGTCCAGTCTATTGTATCTAGGCAGATATAGCCAAGCAAACTCTCCCATTGGCTGGAACCCCAGGAGCTAGACCAAAGGCTTTCCATGTTGTTAGCTGTTAGATTAGATTAGACATAACTAGGTACTGACAGTGGAATCAGTCCATCTTAAGTTTAAAGTTCAAAACTGTGGAACCATATTTCTCACTTTTCTCCATAATATGAATCTGGCAGTTGTTCTTTATACTGTATAAGCATTAAATGATGACTGGACCAATAGAAATGCTCCAAAGTTACCTGGAATAATAATAATATTTATTCATTTAATGGTTTGGAGATACAAGTGATGATATATTGTAATGTCTGTTACACGTAAATAAAGAAAATGTGCAAATAAAGCATATATAATGTTTTAAAAACAAAAAAATATCCATGTTTAAACTAGAATGGCCAAAAATATTTCAACATCTGGACATTTCATCTTCATTTGCATATTTTACTCGGAGGTACATTGAGGGTCACCCTTATTTTCATTAAAGCTGAGCATTTATAATTATCAGGGACTGAAAGAGAAGATAAAGGTAATATTTAATCAACTAAGACTAAAAGCAACAAGGTAAAGGAGCAAATTAAAAACATAAAAAACTAATTAAGCATAACTGATATAAATTGGTCAAATGAAGATCTGATTAGTAAGAGAATAAAACAAATAATAATGCAAAAATGAATGAAAAAAAAATTATGAAAAAACAAAATAGGAATTAATGAGCGACATAAATATTGACATAAATAAAACCATAATTAAGAGGAGAAAAAAGGTCAAATTAAAGTGAACTTAAAATAAATATATCTTTGTAAGATTTTAAAATAACCAAACAAAATAATTATGTAAGATCATGCAAGAAACCTAAAATGCAGCTGAACTTACTAAAATGACTATACTAATAAAATAGCAAACACAAAAATGCTGAAATTGAAGGGTTCCAGACCTCACCATTTCTTGGTTTTAAAACATTCGTTGGTGGATTTACTGGAATGCTTTGGGTCATTGTCATGTTGCATGGCCCAATCTCCATTCTCTGCCGCAGCAAAGCTGCAAAGCTGCCCCAAACCATGACATTTCCACCTCAGTTGGTGTGAGGTTCCTGTGCTCAAATGTTGTTATTGTGCCCAAATAAGTCCACTTATCAAGATCACTGCTCACCTCAACTGAAAAAAATCTCAACATTGTTCACATGAAGTCCAAATGGCGGTGGCTCTGTGATGCTCTGGGGCTGCTTTGCTTCCTCTGGCTCTGGAAACCTTCACCATGTTGAAGGGTAGGATGGATTCAGTCAATCCTAGGAGAGAACCTCATGTCTTCTTTGAAGAAGCTGAAGTTATAGATGTTTTCTGAAGCTTTAAAGTTTGACGGCGAGGTTGCATCTGCCAGGGAACTGTAGCTCAGTTCACAAATTATGAGGAGTGTCGGAATACTTTTGGGCAAATATTGAAGGCTTGTGTGTGTAAGTGCCGAAGAAGTGCCGAGTTTTATGAACTACTGGAGTAAGGCCTGTGTGAGATGAACGCTGTTCGTTGCTGTTGCGGATTCTGCGGGTGGGTCTGCGGGTGGGTCTGCGGCTGCGAGCTGCTGCGCTCTTGTAGTAATTAATTACACCAGCCGTCATACTCAGGAAGTGGCGTTCACTGGAAAGCTTGGATGAGCTCTCTCATAAGCAGTGCTGTTGTGTATCAGGAAAGCTGCGGTGTGTGTAATTGAATTTGGCATGTCGTTAGAACCAGAACAACCAGGCGGTGTCAGTTTCTGAACACACACACTCTCAGACAGGCCGTCTGAACCCAGCTTCCTTCTGCGGGTTCTGTTCTGTTCTGGCTTCTGAAGTCTTCTCAGGCTTACGGAGGAAGGGGGGCTGTTAGATCTCAGGGCTATTAATGGCAGGACTGGTGGGATATTGCATACACTGAAATCTGAGGCCAATAGATAGATGACATATATATATATATATATATATATATATATATATATATATATATATATATGCCATATATTCGAATATATAGAATCCTCTTAAATCCGAACGAACAGCTCTGCTCAGACATGTTAGGCCCCTAATCCCATCACTCCAAACCCACGAGTTCTACTCCAGAAGCTCCAGATCTCATCAGATCAGATAAAGCAGCTGAACATGAATCCAATAAAAAGGAGAAACAAGAGCTTCTCATTCTGAAGAAAGAAAGTAGTGAGATCTTGTCGGTGAGCTAGTCTGAAGAACAGAGCTCGGTTCCTCCAGGGTTCTCCTGGTATTTATCTACCAATCAAAATATATATGATATGTAAAATAATGAAAAAATGGAAAATGTTTGTTGTGGTGTGGAAACAATTCAGGCTGAGTCAAATTTTTACAACTGTTGTCGTCACAAAGCAGCTTTACATAATTAGTAATTAGTAAAAGACAGAAAAAAAATCAATAACATAAAAAGACATGAAGGATCCAAGACCCCCAGTGAGCCCCAACGGCGACAGTGGCAAGGAGAACCTCCCTCAGAGCTGGAGGAAGAAACCTTGGGAGGAACCAAGACTCACCAGGGGGACCCGACCCGTCCTCCTCTGATCAGAACTATTAATAAATTATTGATAAAAGTTACCAAACCATCTAAAATCATCTATACTGTCGAAGTCCCAAGGTAGTTTTGCCAGTTTATTGGATGAAACCGCTGGACGAAACAATTCGTCCAATTAACAATTAAGTTTAAACAAGGTGAAAAAAGCGTATCATCAGCCACCAGTAGGGGGCCTGGCAGAGCTGGAGCAAAGAATTACAGCCCCAGAGGTAATCAACGCTGACCAGACCCACCTGTGTGGCACGGTGGGTGTGTATACACCCAGCCAGACACACTTTCCTGTCGCACCTTTGACAAGACCAAGGCAGAGTGCCCAGAGTGGTGGGCAGCCATTGCTGCGGCACCCGTGGAGCAAGCAGAGAGGGTGAAGGGCCTTTCTCAAGGGCTCAACAGTAGCAGCTTGCCGAGCTCGGGAATCGAACCCACAACCCTGTCATCAACAGCCTGGAGC